>NW_027288095.1:0-183550 GCF_047511675.1 Marmota flaviventris | reverse complement strand
AGGTTTGGGTTAGGGTTAGGACTAGGTAAGGTTTAGGGTTAGTGTTAGGGTAAGGGTTAGGGATCAGGTTAGGGTTAGTTTAAGAATTAGGGTGAGGATTAGTGTTAGGGTTAGTGTTAGAGTTAGGGGTATGATTTGTGTTAGGTTTAGGGTTAGGATTAGGGTTTGTGTTAGGGGTTGGGTTAGTGTTGGTTTAGGGTTAATGTTAGGGTTAGTGTTAGGGTTAAGAATAGGGTTAGGGTAAGTATTAGGGTTAGGGTTAGTGTTAGGGAAAGAGTTACGGTTAGGTTTTGGGTTAGGAGTAAGGTTAGGATTAGGATTAGTGATAGGGTTATGTTTAAGGTTAGGATTAGGGTTAGGTTTAATTTTAGTGTTAGGCTTTGGATTAGTGTTAAGTTTAAGGTTAGTTATAGGGTTAGTGCTCGAGTTATTTTTAGGGTGCGTTGTAAGGGTAGGGTTAGCGTTTGTGTTAGGTTTAGGGTTATGGTTATGGTTAGGGTTAGTGTTAGATTTAGGGTTAGGGTTAAAATTAGTTTTAGTGTTGCAGTTAGGTTTATCATTAGGTTGTGTTAGGGTTAGAATTAGGGTTTGATTTAGGGTTAGGGTTAGTGTTAGCGGTAGTGTTCGTGTTATGGTTAGGGTTGGGGTTAGTGTTAGGGTTGGGGTTAGGGAGAGTTTTAGTGTTAATCTTAGGGTTAGGGATAGGTTTAGTGTTAGAGTTAGTGTTAGGGTTAGGGTTAGTTTATGTTTAGTGTTAGGTTTAGGGTTAGGGTTAGGATTAGTGTCAGTGTTAGTGTTAGGGTAAGGGTTAGGGTTAGGGTTGTGGTTTGGGTTAGGGTTAGGTTAGGGTTAGGGTTGTGGTTTGGATTAGGGTTTGTGTTAAGTTTAGGATTGGTGTTAGGGTTTGTGATTGGTTTAGGTTAGGTTATTGGTTTGTGTTAGGGTTACTGTTAGGGTTAGGGTTAGGGTTAAGGTTAGTTTATGTTTAGTGTTAGGTTTAGGGTTAGGGTTAGGATTAGTGTTAGTGTTAGTGTTAGTGTTAGTGTAAGGGTTAGGGTTAGGGTTGTGGTTTGGGTTAGGGTTAGGTTAGGGTTAGGGTTAGGGTTGTAGTTTGGATTAGGGTTTGTGTTAAGTTTAGGATTGGTGTTAGGGTTTGTGATTGGTTTAGGGTTAGGTTATTGGTTTGTGTTAGGGTTACTGTTATGGTTATGGTTAGGGTTCTTGCTAGAGTTAGGGCTAGGTTTAGTGTTATGTTTAGATGTAAGTTTTTTGTTAGGGTTAGGGTTAATGTTACAGTAAGGGTTAGGGTTAGGTTTAGGATTAGTGTTTTGCTTAGTGTTAGAGTTAGTTTTAGGGTTTGTGTTATAGTTAGGGTTAGAGATAGTGTTAGGGATAGGTTTAGGGTTAGGGTTAGGGTTCAAGTTAAAGTTAGGTTTAAGGTTATTGTTAGTGTTAGGGTTAGGTTTAGTGATATGGTTATGGTTAGCTTTAGCGTTAGTGTTTGTTTTAGCATTATAATTAGGTTGAGGATTATGGTTAGGGTTAGGATTAGGGTTAGTGTCAGGATTAGAGTTAGGTTTAGTTTTAATGTAAGGGTTAAGGTTTGGGTTAGTCTTAAGGTTTGGGTTATGGTTCAGGTTAGATTTCGGGTAAGGGTTAGGATTACAGTTATTGTTATTGTTTGGGTTAGGCTTAGTGTTAGGTTTAGGTAAGGGTTAGGTTTAAGGTTAGGATTACAGTTAGTGGTAGATTTTGGTTTAGGGATAGTGTTAGGGTTACTGTTAGGGTTAGCTTTAAAGTTAGTTTTAAGGTTAGGATTAAAGTTAGTGTTAGGGTTAGGGTTAGAGTTTGGGTTAGTGTTATGGTTATTGTTAGTGTTAGGGTAAATTTATGGTTAGGAATAGGGTTAGTTTAGGGTTAGGTTTATGGTTAAGTTTATAGTTTATGTTACGGTTAGTGTTAGGGTTAGGATTAGGGTTAGGTTTGCGGCTAGGATTAGGTTTAATTTTAGGGTTTGGGATAGTGTTAAAGTTAGGGTTAGTGTTAGGATTAGGGTCAACGTTAGGTTAAGATTTAGGTTTAAGTTTAGGGATAAAATAGAGTTAGTGTTAGTGTTAGGGTTAGGGTTAGGGTTAGGGTAAGTGTTAAGGTGAATGTTAGGGTTAGGGTTAGGGTTAGATTTAGGTTAGTATTAGGGTTAGGGTTAGGTTTAGGGTTCAATTTAGTGTTAGGGTTGGGGTTAGGTTTTGGTTTAAGTTTGTGTTAAAAAATTGAGGTAGGGTTAGGTTTAGCTTAGGGTTAGTGTTTGGCTCAGGGTTCATGTTAGGTGTAGGGTTAGGGTTAGTGTTAGGTTTAGGTTTAGGTTTAGTTTAGGGTTAGTGTTAGAATTACGGTTAGCATTAGTGTTAGTGTTTGGTTTAGTGTTATAACTGGGTTTAGAGTTAGTGTCAGGTTTAGAGTTAGATTTAGTTTTAATGTAAGGGTTAGGTTTAGGGTTGGGGTTTGGGTTAGTGTTGGGGTTAGGTTTAGGGTTCAATTTAGGTTTCGGGTTAGGGTTAAGGTTATTGTTATTGTTAGGGTGACGGTTACTGTTTGGATTAGGTAAGGGTTAGGGTTAAGGTTAGGTTTAGTGTTATGGTTAGGATTAGGGATAGGTTTAGGGTTAGGATTACAGTTAGGAATAGGAATAGTGTTTTGTAAAGGTTAGTGTTAGGTTTACAGTTAGTGTTAGTGTTAGGGTTAGGGTTAGGGTTAGGGTAATGGTGAGTTTTAACTTTAGTGTTAGGGTTAGGGTTATGTTTAGGATTATTGTTATGGTAAGAATTAGGGTTAGGGTAGGGGTTACGGGGAGTGTTAGGGTAGTGTTACGGTTACAGTTAGGTTTAGTGTTAGGGTTAGTGTTATTGTTAGGTTTAGGTTTAGTGTTAGGGTTGTGCTTAGGGTTAGGGTTAGGTTAGGGTTGAGGTTAGCATTAGGTTGGGTTTATGTTAGGGTTAATGTTAGGGTTACGTTAAAGTTAGGGTTAGGGTTAAGGTTAAGATTATGGTTTGGTTTAGGTTTAGGGTTAGGCTGAGATTAAGGGTTAGGGTTCGGGTTAGGGTAAGAGTTATTGTTAAGATTAGGGTTAGCATTAGGCTTAGATAAGTGTTAGGGTTAGGTTTAGCATATGGGTTCAGTTAGGATTAGGGTTAGGTTTAGGGATAGGTTAGCATTAGTTTTAGGTTTAGGGTTAGTGATAGGTTAGGGTCTGGTTTAGGGTTAGGGTTAGTGTTAGGTTTCCTGTTAAAAATAGGATTAGGTTTGGTTTTAGTGTTAGATTTAGGGTTATGGTTAGGATTAGGGTTAGTGTTAGTTTCAGATTTAGGGTTTGTGTAAGGGTTAGGGTTACAGTTAGTGTTAGTGTTAGAGTTAGGGTTAGGGTTAGGGTTAGTTTAAGAGTTGGGGTTAGGGTTAGTGTTAGGGTTATGGTTAGGGTTCGTGTTAGCGTTAAGGTTAAGGTTAGTGTTAGGTTTAGAGTTAGGTTATAGATGCATTTAGTTTTATTGTTTTGATTAGAGTTTGGGATATTGTTAAATTAGGTACAGGCTTAGGGTTAGTTTTAGCGTTAAGTTTAGGGTTAGTTTTAGAGTTAGTGTTAGGGTTATGGTTAGTGTTAGTATTAGTGTTAGGGTGAAGTATATGGTTTGTGTTAGCGTAAGGTTTAAGGTTAGGGTTTGTTTTAGGTTTAGGGAAAGGGTGAGGGTTATGGTTATGTTTAGTATTAAGGTTAGAGTGAGGCTTAGGTTTAGGTTTAGGCTTAGTTTTAGGGTTATGTGTCGGTTAGGGTTTGTGTTAGGTTTAGGGTTAGTGTTAGGTTTAGGTTTAGTGTTAGGTTTAGGGTTAGAGTTAGGGTTAGGTTTAGTGATAGGGTTGAGTTTCTTGTTAGTGTTAGTGTTAAGATTAGGGTTAGGTTTAGCATTAGGGTTAGTGTTAGAATTAGGGTTAGGGTTTGTGTTAGAATTATAATTTGGGTTAGGGTTAGGTTTATGTTAGACTTAGGTTTAGGGTTAGGATTAGCTTTAGTGCTACGGTTATGGTTAGGTTTAAGGTAAGTATTAGGGTTAGGGTTCATCTTAGGGTTAAGTTTAGGGTTAGGGTTTGTGTTAGAGTTAGGGTTAGGGATAAATTTCGTGTTAGGGTTAGGGTTAGGTTTAGTGTTAGGTTTAGGTTTAGCGTTAGGTTTAGAGTTCGTTTTAGGGTTAGGGTAGGATTAGGATTAGTGTTAGGGTTAAAATTAGGGTTTGTGTTAGGGTAAGGGTTAGGGTTAAATTTAGGTTTAGGCTTAGTGTTAGTGGTAGGGTTATATTCAGTGTTAGGGTTAGAGATGGTTTAGGGTTAGTGTTTGGATTCCAGTTAAAGTTAGGGTTTCTGTTAAGGTTAGGGTTAGGGATAGGGTTAGCTTTTTGGTTAGTATTAGGGTTAGGGTTAGGGTTAAGTTAGGGTAGGGTTAGTTTTAGGGTTAGGGTTAGAGTTAGTGTTAGTGTTAAGGTTACTGTTAGGTTCAGGGTTAGGTTTAGGTTTAGGGTTAGTGATAGGGTTAGGGTTAGGGTTAGGGTTAGGTTTAGGGTTATTTTAGAGTTAGGTTTAGTGTTAGGATTAGTGTTAGTATTATTGTTAGGTTAAGGGTTATGTTTTGTAATACGGTAAGGTTTAGGTTTAGAGTTTGTGATAGGGTTAGTGATAGGGTTAGTGTTAGTGTTATGGTTATTATTAGAGTTAGAATGAGGCTTAGAATTAGGTTGAGGGTTAGTTTCAGCATTACGGGTAGAATAGGGTTAGTGTTAGTGTTAGGGTTCAGGTTAGGTTTAGGGTATGTGTTAGTGTTAGAGTTATGGTGAGGGTTAGGGTTAGTGTTAAGTTTAGAGTTAAGTTTAGTGTAAGTGTTAGTGTTAGGGTTAGGGTTAGGGTTAGAAATAGTGTTAGGGTTTGGGATAGGTTTTGGGTTATTTTCAGGGTTAGATTTAGGGTTAGAATTAGTGTTACAGTTAGGGTTAGGGTTTGGTTAATGTTAGGGTTATGGTTAGGGTTAGTTTTCGAATTAGCATTAGGGTTATGGTTAGGGTTAGTTAGGGTTAGTGTTAGGGTAAGAATTATAATTTTTATTAAAATTTAGATTTAGGTTTTCTGTAAGGGTTAGAGGTAAAAGATAGCTTTAGGTTTAGGGTTAGGGTTAGGATTAGTGTTCTGATAGGGTTATGGTTAGGGTTAGGGTTAACTTTTAGGTTAGTGTTATTCTTAGGTTTACGTTTAGTGTTAGTGTTACAGTTAGGCTTAGGGTTACTGTTAGGATTATGGATAGGAAGAGGTTTAGTGTGAGGCCTAGGGTTAGAGTTAGGGTTAGTTTTACAGTTACTGGTAGATTAGGTATAGTGTTAGGGTTAGGGTTAGTGTTACTATTAGTATTATGGTAATGGTTAGGTTTAGGGTTAGTGATAGGGTTAGTGTTTGAGTTAGGGTTAATGTTAGAATTAGGGTTAATGTTAGTGTTAGGGTTAGTTTTCATGTTAGGGTTAGGGTTATGTTTAGGTAAGGGTTAGGGTTAGTGTTAGGTTATGGTTAGGGTTATGTTTGGCTTTAGGGTTTGTGTTAGGTTTATGGTTAGGGTTAGAGTTAGGGTTACATTAGGTTTAGGGTTATAGATAGGGTTAGGGTTAGGGTTAGATTTAGGGTTAGGATTAGAATTAGTGTTAGGTTTATGGTTAGTTTTAGAAGTAGTGTTATGTTGAGTGTTAGGGTTAAGTTTAGAGTTAGGTTTAGGGTTAGGGTTAGTGTTAGGGTTAGGGGTACGTTTAGGATTCATGTTAGGGTTAGGGTAAGGGATAATATTAGGTTTAGGTTTAGGGTTTGGGTTAGAGTTAGTGTTACATTTAGGGTTAAAGTTAGGTTTAGGATTAGTGTTTGGGTTAGTGTTAGATTTAGGGTAAGTGTTAGGGTTAGAGTTAGGGTTAGTTATAAGGTAAGGGTTAGGTTGAGGCTTAGGGTGAGTGTTAGAAAGGGATAGGGTTAGGGTTATAGTAAGTGTTAGGTTTAGGGTTAGGTTTAAGTTTAGGGTTAGGATTAGGTTTAGATTTAGGGTTAGTATTAGGGTTAGTGTTAGAGTTAAAGTTAATGTTAAGGTTAAGGTTTGTTTTAGGGTTAGGTTTAGGGTTTCTATTAGGATTAGGTTTATGATTAGTGTTAGGGTTAGGGCTATGGTTAGTTTTAGGATTAGGGTTAGGGTTATTGTTAGGGTTAGGTTTAGGTTTAGGGTTAGGGATAGAATTAGGGTTAGTGTTAGTCATAGGGTTAGAAATAGGTTTAATGTTAGGGTTAGAGATAGGCTTAGGGTTAGGGTTAGGGTTAGGGTTAGTGTTAGGGTCAGGATTAGATTTAGGGTTAGGGTTAGGCTTAGTGTTAGGTTTAGGGTTAGGGTAAGGTTTAGGGTAATTGTTAGTGTAAGGTTTAGGGTTAAGTTTAGAGTTATGGTTAGAATTAGTGTTAATGTAGGGTTAGGGTTAGAGTTAGTGTTAGGGTTAGGGTTAAGATTTGTCTTAGGTTTACGGTTAAGAATATGTTTAAGGTTCCAGTTATGGTTAGGATTATGGTTAGGGTTAGTGTTAGGTTTAGGTTTAGGGTGAGGGTTAGAGTTAGGGTTAGGCTTAGGGTTAGTGTTAGTGTTAGGTTAATATTAGGGTTAGGTTTAGTGTTAGGTTTAGGTTAGGTTTAGGATTAGGTTAACTGTTAGTGTTAGGGTTATGTTTAGGTTTAAGATACGGTTAGGTTTAGGGTTTGGTTAGGGTTAGGGTTAGTGTGAAGGTTAGGGTTAGGGTTAGGGTTAGCATTAGTGTTTGGGTTAGGTTATACTTAGGTTTAGAGTTAGTGTTAGGGTTTTAATTAGGGTTAGTATTAGGTTTAGCATTTGGATTAGGGTGAGGGTTAGAGTTAGGGTTTTGGTGAGGGTTACGGTTAGGGTTAGGTAATGGTTAGTGTTAGGTTAGATTTAGGGTTATGGTTTGGTTAGTGTTTGTGTTAGAATTAGGGTTAGGGTTAGGGTGTATGGTACAGTTGGGATTCGGGTTTGGCTTAGGTTTAGGGATATTGTTAGGGTTAAGTTTAGGATTAGGGTTAGGATTATGTTTAGGTAAGGATTAGGTTTAGGGTTAGGGTTACAGTTAGGATCAGGGACTAAGTTTAAGGTTAGGGTTAGGGTTAGTCTTTGGGTTAGTTTTAGAGTTAGAGTTAGTGTTAGTATTAGTGTTAGAGTTAGGGTTATCATTTGTGATAGGGTTAAAATTAGGTTTAGGATTTGTTTTATGGTAGGGATAGGGAGAGTTATATGCATAATATTTGGGTAAGAGTGAGGCTTAGGGTTAGTTTTAGGATTATGGTTAGGGTTAGTGTTAGGGTCACAAATATTTAGGGTTAAGTTTAGTGTTAGGCTTAGGATTAGTGTTAGGGTTAATATAAGGTTATAGTTGGGGTAAGTGTTAGTGTTAAAATTTGGGTTTGAATTAGTGTTAGGGTTAGGGTTATTTAAGGGTTAGGGTTAGGGTTAGGTTAGGGTTAGGGTTATGGTTTGGGTTAGGGTTTTTGTTAGGGTTAGGGTTAGGTTTAGGATTGGGTTTAGGGTTAGGGTTAGTGTTAGGGTTAGGGTTAGGGTTAGGTTTAGTTTTAATGTCATCCTTATGGTTAGGTTTAGGTTTAGAGTTATGTTTAGGATAAGTGTTAGTTTTAGGGTTAGGGTTAGGTTTGGGTTTAGTGTTAGGATTAGGGTTCAATTTAGGGTTAGAATTAAGTTTCAGGATAGGTTAAGGTTATGTTTTGGGTTAGGATTAGTGTTAGATTTAGTGTTACGGTTAGGGTTAGGGATAAGGCTAGTGTTAGTTTTAGGATTACAGTTAGGGTTATGGTTAGGGTTAGAATTAGTGTTAGGGTTAGGTTTTGTGTTAGGATTAGGGTTAGGGTTAATGTTATGGCTACAGTTACTGTTAGAATTAGGTTTAGATTTAGGGTTAGTGTTAGGGTTTCTGTTTGGGTTAGTGTTAGGTTTAAGGTTAGGATTAGGGTTAGTGTTAGGGTTAGGTTTAGGAGTATGTTTAGGGTTAGTGTTACGTTTATGGTTAGGTTTAGGGTTAGTGTTCGTGTTAGGGTAAGAGTTAGGGTTAGATTATGCTTAAGATTAGTGTTAGGGTTAGGGTTTGTTTTAGAGTTACAATTACACTGAGGTTTTGGGTTAAGGTTAGGATTAGTGTTAGGGTAAGTGTTTGGTTTGTGTTAGCATTAGGGTTAGGGTTAGGGTTACAGTTAAGTTCAGGGTTAGTGTTAGGGTTAGGGTTACAGTTAGGAGTAGGATTAGGTTTAGGGTTATGGTTAGGTTTAGAATTAGTGTTAGAGTTAGGTTTAGTGTTGGGTTTAGTGTTAGGTTTTGTGTTAAGATTAGGGTTAGGGTTAATGTTATGGCTACAGTTACTCTTAGCATTAGGGTTAGATTTAGGGTTAGTGTTAGGGTTAGGGTTTGCATTAGGGTTAGTGTTAGGTTAAGGTTAGGATTAGGGTTATTGTTAGGGTTAGGGTTAGCAGTATGTTTAGTGATAGTGTTACGTTTATGATTAGTGTTAGAGTTAGGGTTAGGGTTAGTGTTAGTGTTAGGGTAAGAGTTAGGGTTAGATTATGCTTAGGGTTAGTGTTAGAGTTAGGGTTAGGATTAGGGTTAGTTTTAGAGTTAGGTTTAGCGTTAGGTTTAGGGTTAGTGTTAGGTTTTGTGTTGGGGTTATGATTAGGGTTTAGGTAAGCATTAGAGTTACTGATATGATTAGGGTTAAATATGGGGTTAGGTTTAGTGTTAGGGTTAGTGTTAGGATTACGATTAGTTTTAGGATTAGATTTAGTGTTAGGTTTAGGGTGAGGGTTAGTGTTAGGGTTAGGGTTAGTGTTAGGTTTTCATTTAGGGTTAGGTTTAGGGTTAGTGATAGGGTTATGTTTTTGTTAAGGTTAGTGTTAGAGTTAGTGTTAGTGTTAGTGTTAGTGTTAGGGTTAGAGTTAGTTTCAGTGTTAGTGTTTTGTTTAGGGTTATGGTTAGGGTTGGTGTTAGGGTTCGGGTTAGGTTTAGGGTAAGTGTTAGGTTTAGGGTTTGTGTTAGGGTTAGGGTTAGTGTTAGGATTAGGGTTAGGGTTATGTTTAGGGTTGCTGTTAGGTTTAAGGTAAGGTTTAGGGATAGTGTTGTGGTTAGG
Organism: Marmota flaviventris; assembly: GCF_047511675.1. NCBI lineage: Eukaryota > Metazoa > Chordata > Mammalia > Rodentia > Sciuridae > Marmota > Marmota flaviventris. The sequence goes on along the minus strand of NW_027288095.1, from coordinate 174,302 downwards.
TATAGTGTTAGGGTTAGTGTTATGGTTATGGGTTAGGGTTAGGTTTAGTGTTTGGTTTAGGGTAAGGTTTAGGGTTAGGGTAAGTGTTAGGATTAGGTTTAGTATTAGGTTTTGGGTTAGCATTAGGTTTAGTGTTGGTGTTAGGGTAAGGTTTTGGGTTAAGTTTAGGGTTAGGGTTAGTGTTAGTGCTAGGGTTAGTGTTAGTATTAAGGTTTGTGTTTGGGTTAGTGTTAGGGTTAGGGTTAGGTTTAGTGTTAGGGTTAGGGTTAGGGTTAGTGTTAGGGTTAGGTTTAGGGTTAGTCTTATGGTTAGGTTTAGGATTAGGGTTAGGGTTATTTTTAGCTTTTGGGTTAGGTTCATCTTAGGGTTAGGGTTAGTGTAAGAGCTAGGGTTAGGCTTAAGGTTAGAATTAGTTTTAGTGTTACAGTTATTGTAAGGGTTAGGTTTAGGAATCATGTTAGGCTTAGGAATAGTTATGGATTAGTGTTAGGGTTAAGATTTTGGTTAGTGTTAAGATTAGTGTTAGGGATAGGGTTATGGTTAAGGTGAGTCTTAGGGTAAGTTTTAAGGTTAGGGTTAGGCTAAGGGTTAGGTTAGTTTTAGAGTTAGGTTTAGAATTTGAGTTAGGATTAGGGTTAGCTTTAGTGTAAGTGTTAGGGTTATGGTTAGGAAATCGTTAGGGTTAGGGTCAGTGTTAGTGTTAAATTTTGTGTTAGGTTTAGAGTTAAGGTTAATGCTAGGTTTAGTGTTAGGGTTAGGGTTAGTTTTAGTGTTAGGGTTAGGGTTAAGTTTAGTATTAGAGTTATGGTTAATTTAAGGGTTAGGATTAGGGTTAGGATTAGTGTTAGTTTTAGAATTAGGGTTCATGTTAAGGTTACGGTTAGGGTGAGTGTTAGGGTTAAGTTTAAGTATAAGTTGAGGATTAGGCTTAGGTTTAGGTTTAGTGTTAGTGATTGTTTTAAGGTTAGGGTTAGGGTTAATTATAGTGTTAGGGTTAGGTATAGGTTTAGAGTTGGTGTTATGGTTACAGTTAGGTTTAGGGTTAGTGTTATGTTTAAAGTTAGGGTTAGTATTAAGGTTAGTGATAGTGTTAGGTTTAGGGTTAAGGTTAGTGTTAGGGTAAGGGTTACGGTTAGGGTTAGTGTTAGGGTTAGGTTTAGGGTTTGAGTTAGGATTAGGGTTAGATTTATTGTTAGCATTAGAGTTACAGTTAGGATTAGGTTATGCTTGGGGTTAATGTTAGTTTTAAACTTTGTGTTAGGGTTAGTGTTAGAATTAGGTTTAGGGTTAGGGTTAGTGTAATAATTAGGGTTAGGTTTAGGTTTAGGGTTAGTTATAGGGTTAGGGTTAGGGTTAGGTTTACATTTATGGTTACTGTTAGGTTTAAGGTAAGGGTTAGGAATAGGGTTAGGGTTAGCGTCAGTGTTAGAATTAGGGTTTGTGTTAGGGTTTGGGTTAGGATGAGTGTTAGTTTTAGGATTAGGGTTAGTGTTAGGTTTGCGTTAGGGTTAGTGTTAGGGTTAATTTTAGTGTTAGGGTTAGGGATAGGTTTAGAGTTAGTGTTAGTGTTAGGGTTATGGTTAGGGTTAGTGTTAGGGTAAGGGTTAGTATTAGGGTTAGGGTTAGTTTTAGAGTTAGGTTAGAGTTAGGATTAGGGTTAGTGTTAGGTTTAGTGTTAGGGCTTGGGTTAGGGTTTTTGTTAGGTTTATGTTTAGGGTTAGGTTTAGGGTTAGTGTTATGGTTACAGATAAGATTAGGGTTATATTAAGGGTTAGCATTAGGGTTAGTTTTAGTGTTAGGATTATGATTAGGTTTATAGTTAGAGTTAATGTGAGGGTTAGGGGTAGAGTTAGTGTTAGGATTAGGATTAGGGTTAGGGTTAGTCTTAGGTTTGGGGTTATGGTTAGGGTTAGAATTAGTGATAGAATTAGGTTTGGGGTTAGGTTTATTTTTAGCATTAGGGTTAGTGTACAGTTAGTGTTAGTGTTAGGGTTAGGGTTAGTGCTAATGTTAGGGTTAGGGTTAGGTTTAGGGTTGGGTTTAGGGTTAAGGTTAGTGTTAGTGTTAGGGTTAGTGTTAGTTTTAGGTTTAGGTTTAGAGTTATGGTTAAGTTTAAGGTTCATGTTATGGTTAAGTTAAGGGTTAGGATTAGGATTAGGGTTAGTATTAGGGTTAGAATTGTTGTCCGTGTTAGGGTAGGGTTTATGGTGAGTGTTAGGGTTAGAATTATTGTCCGTGTTAGGGTAGGGTTTATGGTGAGTGTTAGGGTTAGGGTTAGGTTTTAGGTGAGGAATAGGGTTAGGGTTAGGTTTAGTGTTACTGTTTGTGTTAGGGTTATGGTTAGGTTTTATTATAGTGTTAGGGTTAGGGGTAGGTTTAGATTTAGTGTTTGGTTTAGGATAGGTTTAGGTAGAGTGTTATGATTAGTGTTCAGGGTAGGGTTAAGGTTAGTGATAGGGTTAGCTTTAGATTTAAGGTTAGTGTTAGGGTAAGTGTTAGGATTAGGTATAGTGTTAGGTTTAGGGTTTGTGTTAGGGTTAGTTTTAGGTTTGAGTTAGGATTAAGTTTAGGGTTATTTTTAGGGTTAGTGTTACAGTTAGGATTAGGATAGGGTTAGGGTTAATGTTAGTGTTAAATTTTGTATTAGGGTTAGTGTTAGAATTAGGTTTAGGGTTAGGGTTAGTGTTAGAATTATGGTTAGGGTTAGGGTTAGTGTTTGTTTTAGGGTTTGGGTTAGTGTTAATATTAGGTTTAGTGTTCGGGTTGGAATTACAGTTAGAATTAGTGTTAGGTTGGGGTTAGTGTTAGGGTTAAGTTTATGGTTAGGATTAGTGTTAGGGTTTGGGTAAGGTTTAGGATGATTTTTAGGGTTTTGTTAGGGTTATGGTTTGTTTTGGGGTTAGAATTAGGTTTAGGCTTAGGGTTAGTATTATGGATAGTGTGAAGTTTAGTGTTAGGGTTAGTGTTATTGTTAGGGTTAGGGTTAGTGTTAGGTTTGGGGTTAGTGTTAGGTTTAGGGTTAGTGTTAGGGTTAGGGTTAGGGTTATGTTTAGGTTTATGTTTAGGGTTAGGTTTAGTGTTAAGGTTAGTGTTAGGGTTAGGGTTAGGTTTAGGGTTAGTGATAGGGTTAGGGTAAGGTTTAGTGTTAGGGTTAGTGTTAGTGTTTGTTTTAGGGTTTGGGTTAGGGTTAGGGTTAGTGTTAGGTTTAGGGTCAGAATTAGTGTTATGTTTCGGGTTATGTTTAGGGTTAGTGTTAGGTTTAGGTTTAGGTTTAAGGTTAGGGTTAGTTATAGGCTTATGGATGATTTAGGGTTAGTGTTAGGGTTTGTGTTAGAGTTAGTGTTAGGTTTAAGGTTAGGGTTAGGGAATGGCTTAGTGTTTGGGTTAGGGTTAGGTTTACGGTTAGTGTTAGGGTAATGTTAGGGTTAGGTTAGTTTAAGCATTAGTTTACGTTTAGGGTTAGGGTTTGTTTTAGGGTTAGTTTTAGGTTCAGGGTTATGTTTTTGTTAGGTTTAGGGTTAGGGTTAGAGTTTTTGTTTGGGTTAGGTTTAGTGTTTGGGTTGGGTTAGGGTTAGGGTTACTCTTAGGGTTAGCATTACAGTAGGTTTAGGGTTATTGTTAGGGGTAGCATTAGGATTAGAATTATGGTTAGGGCTAGTGTTAGGGTTAGGGTTATTCTTAGGTTTAGTGTTAGGTTTAGGGTTATGTTTAGGGGTAGGTTTAGTGTTCGGGTTAGGGTTAGTATTAGTGTTAAGGTTAGGGTTAGGGTTAGTGTTAGGTTTAGGTTTGGACTTAGGGTTTGTGTTAGGGTTAGGGTTACAGTTAGAGTTAGAGTTTAAGTTAGGATTCGGGTTTTGGTTCGGGTTAGGTTTAGGATGAGTGTTAGGGTTAGGGTTAGGGTTTGTGTTAAATTTAGGGTTAGGGTCACTGTTAGGTTAGGGTTAAGTGTAGGATTATTTTTAGGAATAGGATTAGTGTTAGTGTTAGGTTTTGCGTTAGGGTTAGTGTTCTGGTTAGTGTTAATATTAGGGTTTAATGTTGTGTTACGGTTAGTGTTAGGGTTAGGGTTGTGTTTCTTCTAAGGGTTAGGATTAGGGTTATTTTTAGGCTTAGGCTTATGTTAGGGTTAAATTTGGAGTTATCATTAGATCTAGCATTAGGGCTAGGTCTAAGGATAGGACAAGGGTTAGGGCTATGGGTAGGGTTAAGCTAATGGATACGTTTAGAAATAGGGAGAGTTAGATTTAGTATTAGGGCTAGGGTTATGGTTAGTTTTAGGGATAGGGCTAAATTAGGGCTAGTATTAGGGCTAGGGTTAATGTTCATCTTAGGCATAGCATTAGAACTAGAATTACGGTTATGTTTAGGGTAAGGGATATTGTTATAGCTAGGTTTAGAGTTATGGTAAGGGAAGAATTAGAGTTAGGGCTAGGTTTAGGGTTAGATTATGAATCAGGCTAGGTTTAGGGCTAGGATGTGGGTTAGGTTTGTTGTAGGCTTAGGTCTAGAATTAGGGATAGGACTAATGTCAGGTCTAGTATTACAGTTAGGGTAGATTTAGGGTTAATTTTGTGTTTATGTCTAGTGTAAGTGTTAGGCTTAGGGTAAGGTCAGGTTTAGACCTAGGTGTATTTTTAGGGTCAGTATCAGGTTTAGGGTTTGTTTTAGGTTAAGGTTTAGGGATAGGCCTTAAATAAGCATTAGGTTTAGGGTTAGGGTAATGGACAGTTTTAGGTTTAGGGTTCAGGTTAGATTTAGGGTAATGAAGAGGTTTGGGGATAGCAGTAGGGTTAGTGTTAGGCCCAGAGTTAGCATTAGGATTAGGATTATCATAAGGATAACATATAGGATTAAAGCTAGGGTTAGGGCTAAGTTTATGGTTAAGACTAGGGCTAGAGTTAGGGTTAGGATTTGGGTTAAGGCTAGTAACCACATCTTAGGGTAGGATTAGGATTAGGTTTAAGGTGTAGGGTTAGGTTTTGAGCTTGGTTAGTCCTAGGGCAAGGGTTAGGTTCAGTGTTAGGTCTAGGGTTAGGTTTATGGTTATGGTCAGGGTTAGATTTAGGATTAGGGCTAGGGTTTTCATTAGGGTTAGGGTTAGGTTTAGAGTAATAGATTGAGTTAGATGTAAGGTTAGTTTTAGTGTTAATGTTGGGTTTAGGGTTAAGTTTAGTTATAGGGCTGGGTTTACAGTTTGGTTTAGGGTAAGGGTTAGGTTTTGAGGTAGAGTTAGTTAGCCCTAACTCTAGCAAGGGTTAGGTTTAAGGTTAGGTCTAGGGTTATGTTTATGGTTTGTGTTAGGGTATCAGTTAGAGTTATGGCTAGGGTTATCATTAAGGTTAGGGTTCGAGTTAGGGTAATGGCTAGGGTTAGAGCTAGGGTTAAGTTTAAGATTAGGGCTAGGGTTAGGCTTATGGGTAGGAATAGGGCTAGGGTTATGTTTAGGCTAATGGTTAGGCTTTGAGCTAGGGTTAGGACTAAGGTGAGGTTTAGCGTTAGGGTGAGGACTAGAGCTAGGGTGAGGGTTATGCATAGGGTAAGTTTAGGCCTCAGATTAGTGCTAGGTTTTGTGTTAGGTTTAGGCCTAGGGTTAGTGCTATAGGTAATGTAAGATCTAGGGTTCCAATTACGGCTAGTTATAGGGTAAGGGTTATGGCTAAGTTTAGTGTAAAATGTAGATTTTGGTTTATTGTCAGGTTTAGAGCTAGGTTTAGTGTTAGTGTCAGGGTCAGTGTTCAGGTTAGAGTTAGGGTTAGGGTGAAATCTAGAATTAGGACAAGGTTAGGTATAGGGGTAGTGTTAGTGTTTGGATTAGGTTAAGGGTTATAGTTAGGGATAGGACTAAGTTTTTGTTTAGATCTAGGGCTAGAGTTATTGCTAGATTTAGGATTAAGTTTAGGTCTAGAGCTAGTGTTATAGTTAGGTTTAGGTATGAGGTTACCGATAGGGCTAGTGTAAGGGTTCTGGTTAGAGTTAGGTTCAGGTTTAGACCTACGATTAGTGTTAGGGTCAGAATAAGGGTCAGGGTTAGGGTTAGGGATTGGGGTTTGGTTAGAGCTAGAATGAGTGCTAAGGTTAGGACTAGTAATAGGGTTAGAGTTTGGGTTAGGTTAAGGATTAGGGTTAGCATTGGGGTTAGGGTTTGGCTTACGGTAAGGGATAGGGTTAGAGCTAGGTTTAGGGCTCGGATTATGGCTAGTTTTGTGTTAGGTTTAGGGCTAGGGTTAGAGAAATGACTAATGTAAGAACTAGGGTTACAATTACGGTTAATTTTTGGGTTATGTTAAGGGTTAAACCTCTAGTGTTAGAATTAGGTTTAAGGTTAGGGTTATATTTAGAGCTAGTGTTAGTGTTAGGTTCATAATCAGGATCAGGGTTAGTTTTAGGTTTAGGATTAGGACTCAAAATAATGCTAGAGTTATTGTAAGTGTTCGGTTTAAAGTTAGGGTGGTGTTTAGAGCTAGGATGAGTGTTAGCATATGAGTCAGAATCAGGGTTGGTATTAAGGTTAAGGTTAGGACTCGAATTAGGGCTAGGGTTAGGTCTAGGTGTAGTGCTAGGGTTTGGTGTAAGTTAAGGTTTATGTTAGGGCTATTGCTCAGTTTTGTTTTATTTCTAGGGTTAGGGTTATAGCTAGTTTTATGACTAGTGTTAGGGTTAGGGCTAGTGTTAAGGTTAGGCTTAAGCTTATTGTTAGATTTAGAATTAGGGTTAGATCTAGGGTTAGGACTAGATATAAAGATTAGGCAAGGGTTATGGCTAGGATTAGGGCTAGGATTAGGGCTAGGGTTAGGGTTACAGAAAGGAATAGGGTTAGAACTAGGGATAGTACTAGTGTGATTTTAGAGTTAGTCTTAGGTCCAAGGTTCGGGTTAGGATTAGGGATAGGGTTAAATTAGGGCTAGAATTAGGGCTAGGTTAGTGTTTAGCTTAGGCCTAGTGTTATGGTTATGATTAGGATTAAGTTTAGGCTAAGTGATGGCATTATAGCTAGGTTTAGAGATAGGGTGAGGATTAGAATTAGGGTTAGGGTTAGGGTTATGGGTAGGGTTATGAATAAGGCTTTGTTTAGGGCTAGGAGGAGGGATAGGGGGTTTTTTAGGGTTAGGGCTAGGATTAGGACTAGGGCTAATATCAGGTCCATGGTTTTGGTTAAAGATAATTTTAGTGTTAGGTTTATTGCTACCTGTAGTGTAAGGTTTAGGTTTAGGGTTAGGGTCATGTTTAGAGCTAGCGGTATTTTTAGGGTCAGGGTCTGAGTTAGGCTTTGGGATAGGTTAAGGTTTAAAGTTAGGGCTCTAATTAGCATTTGAGTTGGTGTTAGGGTAATTATAGGATGAGGTTTAGGGTTTAAGTTTGGTTTATGGTAATGGATAGAGTTAGGATTAGGGATAGGATTAGGTTTAGGCCTTGGGTTAGCATTAATGTTAGGTTTACGGTTATGTCAATGGATAGGGTTAGAGCTAGGGTTAGGGCTAGGATTATGGTTATGATTAGGCCTAGGGTTAGGGTTAGGATTAGGTTTAAAACTCGGGTTATGGATCAGATTAGGGCTAAGTTTTGGGTTAAGTTAGTGCTATGATTAGGGGTCTGGTCAGAGTCAGGGTCAGGGTTAGTTTTAGGGTTAGGGTTAGGACTCAAATAAGGGCTAGGGTTACTGATAGGCTGTGGTTTAAGGTGAGGACGGTGTTTAGAGCTAGGGTGACTGTTAGGATATGAGTCAGGGTCAGGGTTAGTTTTAAGGTTAGGGTTATGACACGAATTAGGGATAGGGTTACATTTAGGGCTTTGTTTAAGTTTAGGGTGGTGTTTAGAGCTAGGGTGAGTGCTAGTATATGAGTCAGGGTCAGGGTAAGTTTTAAGGTTAGAGTTAGGACACGAAACGGTGCTAGGTTAGGTCTAGGTGTAGTGTTAGGGTTTGGTTTAAGTTAAGTTTTAGGGATAGGGTATTGCTCAGTTTTGTTTTAGTCCTAGGTTTGAGGTTAGTGCTAGTTATATTAATAGCATTAGGGTTAGGGCTAGTGTTAGTGTTAGGCTTAGGCTTAAGGTTAGGGTTAGATTTAGAATTAGTATTAGGTTAGGACTAGGTCTAAGGATAAGGCAAGGGTTAGGGCTCGGGTTAAGGTTATGGTAATGGATATGTTTAGAAATAGGGATAGGTCTAGGGCAAGAGTTAGATTTAGTCTTAGGGGGTAGGGTTATGGTTAGTTTTAGGGATAGGTCTAAATTAGGGCTAGAATTAGGGCTAGGGTTAGTGTTCAGTTTAGGCCTAACATTAGGACTAGGATTATGGTTTTGTTTAGGGTAAGGGATGTTGTTATAGCTTGGTGTAGAGGTAGTATCAGGTTTAGAATTAGAGTGAGGGCTAGGTTTAGGGTTAGGGTATAATTAAGGCTAGGTTTAGGGCTAGGATGAGAGCTAGGGCTTGTTGTAGGGTTAGGTCTAGAATTATCACTTGGAATATTGTCAGGTCTAGTGTTACAGTTAGGAATTGATTTAGGGTTAGGTTTGTGTCTAGGTCTAGTGTAAGTGTTAGGCTTATGGTAAGGGTCAGGTTTAGACCTAGGTGTATTTTTAGAGTTAGGATCATGTTTAAGATTTGTTTTAGGATAAGATTTAGGGATAGGGCTCAAATGAGCATTAGGGTTAGGGTTAGAGTAATGGATAGGGTTAGGTTTAGGGTTCAGGGTAGGTTTAGGGTAATGAAGAGGTTTCAGGATAGCAATAAGGTTAGGGTTAGGCTGAGAGTTAGCATTAGAATTAGAATTATCATAAGAGTAATAGATATGGTTATAGCTAGGATTAGGGCTAAATTTATGGTTAAGATTAGGGTTAGTGGTATGGTGAGGTTTAGGGTTTGGGCTAAGGCTAGTAACCCTAGCTTAGGGTAGTGTTAGGGTTAGGTTTAGATTTAGGGTTAGGTTTTGAGCTAGGATTAGTCCTAGGTTGAGAGTTAGGTTTAGTATTAGGTCTAGGTTTAGGGTTATGGTTATGGTCAGCGTTAGGTTTAGGGTTAGGGCTAGGGTTTTCGTTAGGTTTAGGATTAGGTTTAGAGTAATATATTGGGTTAGATGTAAGGTTAGTTTTAGAGTTAAGTTTAGATTTAGGGTTAAGTTTAGTTTTAGGGCTGGGTTTACTCTTGGGTTTAGGGTAAGGGTTAGAGTTTCAATTAGGGTTAGGGCTAAAGCAAGGTTTAGGTTTAGGGTTATGTCTAGGGTTAGGTTTATGTTTTGTGTTAGGGTTTCAGTTAGGGTTATGGCTAGGGTTATCATTACGGTTAGGCTTAGAGTTAGGGTAGTAGATAAGGTTAGAGCTAGGGTTAAGGTTAGGATTAGAGCTAGGGTTAGGGTTAAGGGTAGGTATAGGGCTAGGTTTATGTTTAGGCTAAGGGTTAGTCTTTGAGATAGGTTTAGGACTAAGGTGAGTGTTAGGGTTAGAGTTAGAGCTGGGTTTAGGGTGAGGGTTTGCTTAGGATATGTTTAGGCCTCAGATTAGTGCTACATTTTACTTTAGGTTTAGGCCCACGGTTAGTGCTATGGGTAATGTAAGACCTAGGGTTCTAATTAAAGCTACTTGTAGGATAAGGGTTATGGCTAGGTCTAGTATTAAGTTTAGATTTTGGTTTATTGTCAGGTTTAGAGCTAGGTTTGGTTTTAGTGTCAGCATCAATGTTCAGGTTATAGTTAGTGTTAGGGTGAAAGCCAGAATTAGAACAAGATTAGGTATAGGGGTAAAGTTAGTGTTTGGATTAGGTTAAGAGTTATTGTTAGGAATAGGACTAAAATTTTGTTTAGGTCTAGGGCTAGAGTTATCTCTAGATTTAGAATTAGATTTAGTTTTAGGGTTAGTGATAGTGTTAGGTTTAGGTATAAGGTTTCTGGTAGGACTAGTTTCAGGGTTCGGTTTAGGATTAGGGTCAGGTTTAGACCTATAATTAGTGTTAGGGTCAGAATAAGGGTAAAGTTTAGAGTTAGGTTTTGGGTTCTGGTTAGATCTAGAATGAGGGCTAGGTTTAGAATTAGTAATAGATTTAGTGTTTGGTTTAGGCTAAGGATTAGAATTAGGGCTAAGGTTAGCATTATGGATAGGGTTTGGCTTAGGGTAAGGGATGGTGTTAGAGCTAGGATTAGGGTTATGTTTAGGTTTATGTTTTGGGCAAGGATTAGGGTTAGGGTTAGGTTAAAATTTAGTGTTAGGGCTTGAATTAGTGCTATTTTTTTGTTAGGTTTAGGGCTAGGGTTAGGTCTATGGCCAATGTAAGAACTAGTGTTACGATAAGGGTTAGTTTTATGGTTAGGGTTTGGGCTAGGAATGGTGTTAGCATTAGCTTAGGGTTAGGGTGCTATTTAAAGATAGGGTTAGTGTTTGGATAAGAGTCAGGTTCAGGGTTAGTTTTAGGCCTAGGACTCGAATTAGAGCTAGGGTTATGGCTAGATATAGGGGTAGAGTTTGGTATAGGGTAAGGATTAGGGTTAGATCAATGGCTCATTTTTGTTTTAGGGCTAGGGCTAGGGTTAGGGCTAGTTTTAGGATTAACAATAGTGTTAGGGTTAGTGGTATGGTGAGGTTTAGGCTTAAGTTTAGGGTTAGATTTAGAGTTATGGTTAGATATACAGTTAGGGCTATGGCTAGATTTAGGGCTAAGGTTAGGGCTAGTTTGAGTGTTACAGTAAGAGATAGGGTTAGAAATAGAAATAGGGATAGGGTTAGAGTTAGTCTTAGGGCTAGGTTTAGGGGTAGGTTTAGTGTTAGGGCTAAATTAGGGCTAGGATTAGCGTTTGGGTCAGTGTTAGGGTTAGATCTAGGGTTAAGTTTAGTGTTAGTGTTAGGTTTAGAGTTAATTTTAGGGGAAGTGATGGGGTTATATCTAGGTTTAGGACTATGACGAGCTTTAAAATTCAGGATAGGGCTAGGGTAAGGGTGAGGGTTAGGATTAAGGCTAGGTTTAGGGCTAGGATGAGGGCTAGGATTTGTGTTAGGGTTAGGGCTAGGATTAGGCCTAGGGCTAATGTCAGGTCTAGGGTTATGGTTAGGGATAGTTTTAAGGTTAGGTTTATTACTAGGTCTAGTGTAAGGGTTAGGTTTAGTGTAGGGGTAAGTTTTAGAGCTAGGTATATTATTAAGTTCAGAATGGAGTTAGGGTTTTGTTTGGTTTAAGGTTTAGGGTTAGGGTTAGGGTGAGGTTTAGGGTTAGGGTTAGAGTAATGGATAGGGTTAGGTTTAGGATTCAAGTTAGGTTTAAGGTAATGTGTAGGGTTAGTGTTAGGGATACTGTTAGGGTTTGGCCTAAGGTTAGCATTTGGTTTTAGCTTATGTTTAGCATAATGGATAGGGTTAGTGCTAATATTAGGGCTTGGGTTAAGCTTAGTATTAGGGCTAGAGCTATTGTTAGGCATAGGTTTAGTGTTAGGGCTAGGGTTAGGGGTTGAGCTAGGGTTAGAGCTAAGGTGAGGTTTATGGTTAGAGTCAGAGCTATGATTAGGGTTATGGTTAGGGCTAGGATTAGCATTAGATTCAGGATTATGTTTAAGGTAATGATAAAGTTAGATCTAAGACTTGGGCTATGGTTACAATTAGGATTATGGCTAGTGTTAGGGTTAGGTTTAGGGCTAGGGTTATGTTTAGGGTAAGGGTTAGAGTTTCAGCTAGGGTTATGGCTAGGCAAGTGTTAGGGTTAGAGCTTGAGCTAGATTTTTGGTCAGGGTTATGCTTAGGGCTAGGGTTAAGACTAGATTTTGCGTGAGATTTATGGCTAGCCTTAGGGCTATGGGTAATGAAACAGCCTGGTTTATGGTTATGGCTAGTTTTAGAGTTAGTGTTATGGATAGTTCTATAGTTAGGGTTAGGTTTTGGGTTAGGATAAAATTTAGAGCTAAGGTTTGTGTTAGGATAAGGGTCAGTTTTCGAATTAGCATTGGGTTTAGGGTTAGGACCAGAATTAGAACTAGGGTTAGGTTTAGGGGTAGGGTTAATCTTTGCATTAGGTAAATGGTTATTGTTAGGGCTATGGCTAGGATTTATAGAGTTATGGCTATATTTAGAATTAAGTTTAGGTCTAGTGCTAGTATTATGGTTAGGATAGGTATAGGTTTACCAGTAGGTATAGTGTTAGGGTTTGGTTTAGAGTTAGAGTCAGGCTTAGACCTAGGATTAGTTTTAGGGTCAGAATAAGGATCAGGGTTAGGCTTAAGCTTTGGGACAGTGTTAGAGATAGAATGAGGCCTAGGGTTAGGACTAGTAATAAAGTTAGGGTTTGGGGTAGGCTAATGATTAGGGTTAGAACTAGGGTAGCATTAGGGTGAGGGTTTGGCTTAGGGTAAGGGATAGGGTTAGAGCTAGGTATAAGGTTAGGGCTAGAGTTAGATTTAGGGTTTGCATTAAAGCTAGGGTTAGGGCTCAGATTAGGGTTAGGTTTTGTTTTAGGGTTCAGGCTATGGCTAATGTAAGAACTGGCTTTACATTTAAGGCTAGTTTTATGGTTAGGGTTAGGGCTAGATCTAATGTTTGGGTTACGTTTAGGGTTAAGGTGATGTTTAGAGCTAGGGTGAGTTTCAGGGTCAGAGTCAGGGTCAGTATTAGTTGTAGGGATGGGGTTAGGACTAGGTGTAGCATTAGGATTTGGTTAAGGTTAAGAGTTAGGATTAGGGCTATAGCTCAGTTTTGTTTGAGGGCTGTGGCTAGGGTTAGGGCTAGTTTTCAAATTAGCATTAGGGTTAGGGCTAGTGTTAGGGTGAGGTTTAGGTTTAGGGTTAGGGTTAGATTTAGAGTTAGGGTTAGATCTAGGTTTAGGTTAGGACAAGTTTAGGGCTAGGTTTGAGAATAGGGTTAGGGCAAGGTTTGGGTTATGGTAAGGGAAAAGGTTAGAACTAGTGATAGGGCTAGGGCAAGAGTTAGAGTTAGTCTTAGGGCTAGGGATATGATTAGGTTTAGGGTTAGGGCTAAATTAGGGCTAGGATTAGAGTTAGGGTTAGTATTAGGGCTAGGCCTTGGTTTAGGGCTATGTTAGGATTAGGGTTAGAATACAGTATGATGTTATAGCTAGCTTTATGGTTAGGGCTAATGTTAGAATTAGGGTTTGGATTAAGGCTAGGTTTATGGCCAGGATTAGGGCTAGGGATTTTGTTAGGCGTAGGGCCAGCATTAGGGCTAGGGCTAATGTCAGGTCTAGAGTTATGGTTAGGGATAGTTTTAGGGCTAGGTTTATGGCTAGGTATAGTGAAAGGGTTAGGTTGAGGGTTAGGGTCAGTTTTAGAGCTAGGGGTATTATTAAAGTCAGAGTCAGGGTCAGGGTTTGTTTAGGTTGAGGTTTAGGGTTAGGGCTCAAATTAGTTTAGGGTTAGATTTAGGGTTAGGGTAATGGATATGGTTAGGTATAGGGTTCAGGTTACATTTAAAGTTAATGGATAGGGTTAAGGTTATCCTAGTGTAAGCATTAGGGATAGAGTTAGTATTAAGCTAATGGACAGGATTAGAGCTAGAGTTAGGGTTAGGGTTATGGTTAGAATTAAGGCTATGGGTTTTGATTAGGTTTCGGGTAAGGGTTAGGGTTCAAGCTAGGGTTAGGGCTTGGGTTAGGGTTAAGTTTTAGATTAGCTTAGGGCTAGGGTTAGGGCTGCGGCTAATGTAAGAACTAGGGTAATGATTAGGGCTAGTTTTATGATTAGGGTTAGGGCTAGGTCTAGTATTAGTGTTAGGTTAAGCTAAGGGTGATGATTTGAGATGGAGTCATTGTAAGGATCAGAGTCAGGCTCAGTGTTAGTTTTAGGGTTAGAAATAACACTCGAATTAGAGATATGGTTAAAGCTAGGTGTACAGTTAAGTTTTGTGTTAAGGTTAGGGCAAGAATTAGGACTAGGGCTAATGTCAGGTGTAGGGTTACAGTTAGGTTGATATTAGCATTAGGGCTATGGCTCAGTTTTGTTTTAGGTCTAGGGCTTGGGTTAGGGCTAATTTTAGGATTAGCGATAGTGTTTGGGCTAGTGGTATAATGAGGTTTAGGCTTAGGGTTAAGTTAGATTTAGAGTTATGGTTAGATTTAGGGTTAGGGCCTAGGGTTAGGGCTAAGGTTAGGGCTAGTGTTAGGGTTATGGTAACAGATAAGGTTAGTACTAGAAATACGTCTAGGGCGAGAGTTAGAGTTAGTCTTAGGACTAGGGTTAAAGTTAGGGTTATAGTTGCGATAAATTAGGGCTTGGATTAGAGCTCGGGTTAATGTTAGGGTTAGGCCTAGGGTTAGGGCTTGGGTTAAGGTTAGTGATAGTGTTAGGGTTAGGATTAGGGTTAGGGAAAGGGATGTGGTTATACCTAGGTTCAGAACTAAGGTGAGGGTTGAAATTAGGGATTGGGCTAGGGTTAGAATTCAGGTTAGGATAAGGCTAGGTTTAGGGCTAGGGTGAGGTCTAGGGTTTGTGTTAGGTTTAGGAAAGAATTAGGTAGAGGGCTAATGTCGGGTCTAGGGTTAGTTTACGGATACTCTTAGGGTTAGTTTTATGGCTAGGTCTAGTGTAAGGGTTAGATTAAGGGTTAGGGTCAGGTTTAGAGCTAGGTGTATTATTAGAGTCAGTGTCTTATTTAGAGTTTGGTTTAGGTTATGGTTTAAGCTTAGGGCTAAAATTAGCATTAGGGTTAGGGTTAGGATTAGAGTAATTGATAGGTTTAGATTTAGTGTTCAGGTTAGGTTTAGGTAATGGATAGGGTTTGTGTTAGCAATAGGTTTAGAATTAGGCCTAGGGTTAGCATTTGGGTTAGGCTCATGTTTAGGTTAATGGATAGATTTAGGGCTGGGTTTATGGTTAGGATTATGGGAAGAGTTAGGGTTAGGGTTAGGGTTAGGCCTAGGGTTAGTGTTAGGGTTAGGGTTAGGGTACATGTTAGGGATTGAGCTATGGTTAGGGCTAGGGCAAGTGTTAGGGTTAGTGTCAGGTCTAGGTTTAGGATCTTAGGGTTAGATTTAGGGTTAGGGTTATCTTTAGGGTAATGTATAGAGTTAGAAGTAGGGTTTGGCCTTAGTGATCATTAGGATTAGGGCTAGGGTAAGGGTATAGGTTTAGGGTTAGGGCTAGGGTTTTGTTTATGGTAAGGGTTAGTGTTTGAGCTAGGGTTAGGGCTACGGTGAGAGTTTGGGTTAGGATTAGGTCTAGGGTTAGTTTAGGGTTACACTTAGGGCTAGGGTCAGGGCTAAAATTAGGGCTAAGTTTTGTGTGAGGTTTAGGGCTAGCATTAAGGCTATGGGTAATGTAAGAGTTAGGGTTATGGTTATGGTTAAGTATAGTGTTAGGGTTATGGCTAGATTTGGGGTTAGCATAAATTTTAGAGCTAGGGTTTTGTTAGGAGAAGGGTCTTTGTTTGTGTTAGGGTTAGGTTTATTGTTAGGGCCACAATTAGAACTAGTGTTAGGTTTTTTTGTAGGGTTTGTGTTTGGGTTACGTTAAGGGTTATTGTTACGGTTAGGGCTAGGTTTTATTTGGGGGCTAGTGCTAGAGATATAGCTAGATTTAGGATTAGGCTTTTGTCTAGGTCAAATGTTAAGGTTAGGTTTAGGTATAGGTTTACCCATAGGGCTAGTGTAGGGTTCGGTTTAGGGTTAGGGTCAGGTTTCAACCTAGGATTAGAGTTAGGATCAGAATAAGGGTCAGAGTTGGGGTTAGATTTTGGTTTAGGGTTAGAGCTAGAATGAGGGCTATGTTTAGGATTAATATTAGAATTATGGTTTGGGTTAAGCTAAGGATTAGGTTTAGGACTAGGATAGCATTAGGTTGAGGGTTTGGCTTAGGGTAAAGGATAAGTTTAGAGCTAGGATCAGGGCTAGTGTTAGGGTTAGGGATAGGGCTAGGCTTAAGTTTAGGGTTAGGTTTAAAGGTAGGTTTAGGTCTCGGACTAGGGCTAGGTTTACTGTTAATAGAGGACTATGGCTAATGTAAGAACTGGTATTACGACTAGGGCTAGTTTTAGGGTTAGAGTTAGGGCTAGGTCTAGTGTTCAGTTTAGGATTTAGGGTTAGGGTGATATTTATAGCTAGGGTTAGTGATAGGGTGTGTGAGTCAGGGTCAGGGTATAGTTCTAGAGTTAGGGAAACTTAAATTAGGGCTAGTTTAGGGCTAGATATAAGCTTAGGGTTTGGTTTAGGTTAGGCTTAGGGTTAAGCCTATGACTCGGCTTTGTTTGAGTGCTAGGGCTAGAGTTAGGGCTAGTTTTCCAATTAGCATTAGGGTTAGGGCTAGTGTTAGGGTGAGGTTTAGGCTTAGGTTTAGGGTTTGCTTTAGAGTTAGGATTAGGTCTAGGTTTATAGCTAGGGTGAACTTTGGGCTAGTTTTGGGGTTAGGTTTAGAGCTAGGGTTTGGGTTATGGTAAGGGATAGGTTTATAACTAGGGTTAGTCCTAGGGTAAGAGTTAGGGGTAGGGTTAGGGTGAGGTTTAAATTAGTTCTAGGATTAGTGCTAGGGTTAGTGTTATGGCTAGGCCTAGGTTCAGGGCTAGGTTTAGGGTTAGGATTAGTGTAAGGTATGTTGTTATAGCTAGGTTTAGGGTGAGGGTCAAAATAGGGTTAGGGCTAGTGTTAGGGTTAGGATGAGGATTAATCCTAGGTTTAGGGCTAGGTTTAGGGCTAGAATTATGGATAGGTTTTGTGTTAGGATTAGGGCTATGATTAGGGGTTGTGGTAATGTCAGGTGTAGGTTTATAATTAAGGTTAGTTTTGGTTTAGGTTTATGGCTAGTTCTAGTGTAAGGGTTAGGTTGAGAGTTAGGGTCAGGTTTAGAGATAGGGTTATTATTTAGGGTCACAGTCAGGTTAAGGTTTGGGTTAGGTTAAGGTTTAAGATCAGGGTTCTCATTAGCATTAGGGTTAGGGTTAAGGTTAAGGTAATGTTTATGGTTAGGTTTAGGGTTCAGTTTAGTTTAGGGTAATGGATAAAGTTAGGCTTAGAGATAGGGTTAGGGTTATCATAGGGTTAGCATTAGGATTAGGTTTATGATTAGGGTAATGGATCGGGTTAGAGCTAGGGTTAGGGCTAGAATTATGGTTAGGATTAAGGCTAGGGTTAAGTTTAGGGTTAGGGCAAGTTTTAGTGTTAGGGTTAAGTTTAGGGTAATGGTTAGGGCTATGATTAGGTTTAGGGTTAAAACGAGGTGTAGGGCTCGGATTAGGGATAGGTTTTTGGTTAGGTTATGGCTAGGATTAGGGCTAGAGCTAATGTAAGAACTAGAGTAATCATTAGGGTACTTTTAGGGTTACGGTTAGGGATAGGTCTAGTTTTAGGGTTAGTTATACTTTTAGGGTGATGTTAGAGCTAGGGTTAGTGTTAGGGTCAGAGTCAGGGTCAATGTTAGTTTTAGGGTTAGGATAGGACTGGAATTAGGGATAAAATTAGGCTAGGTGTAAAGTTAGGTTTTGGTTAGGTTAAGGGTTAGGGTTAGGGCTATGGCTCGGTTTTTTTTAGGGCTAGGACTAGGTTAGGGATAGTTTTAGGATTAGCATTAGTTTAGGGCTAGTGTTAGTGTGAGGTTTAGGCTGAGGGTTAGGGTTAGATTTAGAGTTATGGTTTGATCTAGGTCTAGTGTTAGGGCAAAGATTAGGGCAAGTGTTAGGGTTATGGTAAGGGATAGGTTAGATCTAGGAATAGGGCTAGGGCAACAGTTAGATTTAGTCTTAGTGCTAATGTTAGGGTTAGAGTTAAGGCTAAATTAGGTCTAGGATCAGGTCTAGGATTAGCATAAGTATTAAGTGTAGGGTTAGAGTTAGGGTTAGATTTAGGGGAAGGAATGGGGTAATAGCAAGGTTCAGAACCAGAGCGTGGGATAAAGTTAGGTATAAGGTTAGAGTTAGGTTTCAGGTTAGGATCAGGCTAGGTTTAGGGTAGGATGAGGACTTGCATCTGGGTTAGGCTTATGGCAATAATTAGGGCTAGGGCTAATATCAGGTCTAGGGTAGGGATAGTTTTAGGGTAAGGTTTATGGCTAGGTCTAGTGTCAGAGTTAGTTTTAGGGTAAGGTTCCAGTTTGGAGCTAGGGGTATTATAATGGTCAGCGTCAGGTTTTGGGTTTGGGTTAGGTTGAGGTTTAGGGTTAGGGCTCAAATTAGCATTAGATTTAGAGTTAGGTTTAGGGTAATGAATAGGGTTAGGTTTAAGCTTCAGGTTAGTTTTAGGGTTCAGGTTAAGTTTAGTTTAATGAGTAGGTTTAGAATTAGGTCTAGGGTTAGCATTAGGTTTATGGTTATCGTTAGGGTGATGGATAGAGTTAGAGCTAGTGTTAGGGCTAGGATTATGTTTAGGATTAGGGCTAGAGTTAGGGTTAGGGTTAGGGTTTTGGCTAGGGTTAGGTTTAGAGTATGAGTTAGCATTTGAGCTAGGGTTAGTGCTAAGGCTAGTGTTAGGCCTAGAATTAGGGTTAGTTTTAGGATTAGGGCTAGGGTTATCATTAGGGTAAGGGTAGTGGACAGGGTTAGATCTTGGACTAGAATTAGGGATAGGTTTAGGTTTAGGACCAGGGTTACTGTTAGGTTTAGTGTAACTGTTAGGGTTTGAGCTAGGGTTAGGGCTATGGTAAGGGTTATATTTATGGTTAGGTCTATATTTAGGTATTCAGTTAGGTTTAGAGTAGGTTTAGGGTAAGGGCTGGGGTTATCATGATGTTTATGGTTAGGGTTAGGGTAATGGGTGGGGTTAGAGGTAGGGTTAAGGCTAGGGTTATGTTTAGGATTATGGCTAGGGTTAGGTTTTGGGTTAGGGTTCAGGTTTGATCTAGGATTAGGTTAAGGGTAAGGGTCAAGGGTAGAGTAAGTATTAGGGCTAGGTTGAGGCTTCATGTGAGAATCAGGTCTAGGGATAGAGTTAGGGTTAGAGTTATGGCTTGGTTTAGTATTAGGTTTAGAATTATGGTTAGGGTAATGGATAGAGTTTGAGCTAGGGTTTGGGCTATGGTTATGGTTAGAATTAGGGCTAGGATTAGGGTTAGGGTTGGCCTAGTGTTATATTTAGGTTAAGGGTTAGGGTTTAAGCTTAAGTTAGGTCTAATGCTAGGTCAAGGTTTAGGTTCAGCGTTAGGTCTAGCAATATGAGTATGATAGGTTTACAGATAGGATTCTGGTTAGGGCTAGGGTTATCATTAGAGTTAGGATAAGGGTTAGGGTAATGGATACGTTTACATGTAGGTTTAGGTTTAGGGATAGGGTTAGATTAGGTGTAGGGTTAGTCTGAAGGCTATGGTTATGTTTAGGTTTATTTTACAGGTTTTGGTTTGAGCTAGGGTTAGGGCTATGGAAAGTGTTAGTTTTAGGGTTAGGTCTAGGGTTAGTTTTCCAGTTAGGCTTAGTATTAGGGTTAGGGTTACTGCTAGGATTTTCAATAGGGTTAGGTTTAGAGTTAGGGTAATGTGAAGGTTTAGAGCTAGTTTTAGGGATAGGGTTAAGTTTAGGGTTAGGGCTAGGGTTAGTGTTAGAGTTAGGCAAAGATCTAACTTTATATTTAAGGAAAGATTTAGACTTTGAGTAAGGTTAAGAACTAAGGCTAGGGTTAGGGTTAGGATTAGGGCTAGGGTTAGGGTTAGGGTTACATTTAGGGCTAGGTTTAGGCCTAGGATTGACTCTAGGTTTTGTGTTAGGTTAAAGCATAGGGTTATGGTTATGGGTAATGTAAGAGCTAGGATTATGATTAGGGCTAGTTGTAGGGTTAGGGTTATCGCTAGGTCTAGTGTTAGGTTTAGGTTTTTGGTTGAGGTCAGGTTTAGAGATAGCTTAGTGTTAAATGCAGGGTCAGTGTTCAGGTTAGGGTTAGAGTTTAGGTTAAAGCCAGAATTAGGACTAGGTTTATATCTAGGCATAGGGTTAGTCTTTGCCTTAGGTTAAGGGTTATTGTTAGGGCTTGCACTAGGTTTTTGTTTAGGTCTATGGCTAGAGTTAAGGCTAGATTTAGGATTAGATTTAGGTCTAGGGCTAGTGGTAAGGCCAGGTTTAGGTATAAGTTTACTTATAGGGCTAGTGTTAGGTTTGGTCTTGGGTTAGGGTCAAGTTTAGACTTAGGGTTAGTGTTATGGTCAGAATAAGGGTAAGGGCTAGGGTAGGGTTTGGGATAGGGGTTATAGCTAGAATGAGGGCTAGGTTTAGCATTATTTTTAGGGTTAGGGTTTTGATTAGCCTAAGGATTAGGGATAGGTCTAGGGTTACCATTAGGTTTAGGGTTTTGCTTATGGTTAGGAATAGGGTTAGAGATACTGTTAGGGGTAGGGTTAGGGTAAGTGTAAGGTATGATGTAACAGCTAGGTTTATGGCTAGGGGGAGGGCAAAATTAGGGTTAGGGATAGGGTTAAGTGTAGGGTTAGCATTAAAACTAGTGTTAGGCCTATGATTAGGGCTAGGGATTGTGTTAGGGTTAGGCTAGCATTAGGGCTAGAGCTAATGTCTGGTATAGGGTTATGGTAAGGGATAGTTTTGGGGATAGTTTTATGGCTAGGTATAGTATAAGGGTTAGGATGAGGTTTAGGGTTAGGTTTAGAGGGAGGAGTATTATTATGGTCAGGGTAAGCATTAGGGTTTGGTTTAAGTTAAGGTTTAGGATTAGGATTCGAGTTAGCATTAGGGTTAATGTTAGAGTTAGGGTAATGATATATTTAGCGTTAAGGTTCAGGTTAGGTTTAGGGTAATGGATAGGTTAGGGTTAGAGATAGTGCTAGGGTCAGGCTGAGGGTTAGCATTAGGGTAAGGGTTAGGGTTAAGGTAATGGATAGGGTTAGAGCTAAGGTTAGGGTTAGTGTTGTGTTTAGGATTTTGGCTAGGTTTAATGTTAGGTTTAGGGTTAGTGAAAGGATTAAAGTTAGGGTTAGGTTTAGGGTAAGGGTTAGGGCTACGTTTAAGATTAGAGTTAGGGTTAAACCTATGGTTGGGTCTCGGATTAGGGCTAGGTTTTGGTTATGTTAGGAAAGTTGTTAGGGATATGGCTAATGTATGAAGTAGGGTTATGATTAGGCTTGATTTTAGGGTTACATTTAGGACTAAGTCTAGTTTTAGGTTTAGGGTGGTGTTTTGAAATAGGGTGAGTGTTAGGGTAAGAGTCATGGTCAGAGTTCATTTTAGTGTTAGGGATAGAACTCGAATTAGGGGTGGATGTAGGGTTAGGATTTGGTTTAGGTTAATGGTTAGGGTTAGTTCTATGTCTCGGTTTTGTTTTAGGGTTAAGCCTAAAGTTAAGGGTAGTTTTATGATTAGAATTAGGGATATTGCTACTGATAGGGTAAGTTTAGGCTTAGGGGTAGATTTAGAGTTATGATTAATTCTAGGGTTAAGGCTATGGCTAGGGTTAGAGCTAAGATTAGGGCTAGTGTTTCAGTTATGGTAAAGGAGAGGATTAGACCTAGGAATAGGACTAGGGCAAGAGTTAGAGTTGGTCTTAGGGCTAGGGTTAGGGTTAGGGTTAGGGATATATTAGGGCTAGGAATAGGTCTAGGGTTAGTGTTAGGCTTAGGCCTAGGATTAGGGCTATGTTTATGGTTAGGTTTAGGGTTAGTTTTTGGAGAAAGGATGCCTGTTTGATTTCCACCTCCATTTCCATTTACCCATAGGGATCAAAATCATGTGAAACCTTAAAATACAAAGTGTTCATGATAGCAAACGATTGAATTGAGAAGAGCATATCTTGGGAGAATACTAAGGATAGATTAAAGATTACTCCTGTCCAGTATCAAAGAAATTTGAAAAAAAAAAAATTAACTCTCACACTAAATTTCCTCTAACCCTCGCCCTAGCCCTAACCCTAAACCTAACCCTAACCCTATGTGATTAGAGAACCAGTGATCCTAGAATTCCCACACTTGGGGAGCCTTGTGGGGCAAGCTAAGTGATGAATCTTACACAACATTAAACAAATCTGACAAAATAATTATGGGAGGTATTTCAGTATATGCATATTTTCCTGTTTTATCCTATATGGCTCTTAGATAAAGTTGTTTTTGCATGCTTAAGCTTAGGTTTACTTTCACAAGGCACATAACAGAGTCCCCACAGAGAACTGATTGGGTGTGTGACGTTTCAAGCAGCTAGCACAAACCCTGTTTGATTTTCAGCTGCATTAACTTACCCGTATAAGTAAAAAATGAATTAAAATCTTAAAATACAAAATGTTCCTGACAGTGAACCTGTGGTTGGAGAAGGCCTAAAGCTGTGGAACAGAGTAAATCAAACTAAAAGATAAATCCTGCCAAGTATTAAAGAATTTTGAATAAAACTAACTCTAACCCTAACACTAGCTCTAACCTTAGCTCTTTCCCTAACCCTAACTTTTTAATGGATTCTTTGATTGTAGAAGTTCCAAACTTGGGCAGCATAGTGGGGTAATCTGAGGGATGAATGCTGCACAGTATCAAAGAAATCTGAACAAATAGTTGATGGAGTATATCAGAACATGCATATTTCCCTGTTATCTCCTAAAGGACTCTTGGATAAAGTTGTTTTTACCTGATTCATCTTAGGCTTACTGTCACAAGAACAAACATTAGATTTCCCACAGAGAATTGATGGAGTGTGAAGTTTCAAGCAGCTAGCGCCAATGCTGTTTGATTTCCAGCTCCATTTCCATTTATCTGTATAGGACAAAATGAACCAAAACTTTAAAATACAAACTGTTACTTACAGTGAACCATTGAACCTAAGAGGCCCAAAAATGTGGAGTATACTAAGGATAGGAGAAAAATTAATCCTGCCCAGTATCAAAGAAATTTGAACAAAACTAACTCTTACCCTAGTACTAGCACTAACACTAGCCCTAACACTAACCTTAACATAAACCCTAACCTGTTTGAAAAACTGTTGATCCTAGAAGTCCCAAACTTGGGAAGCCTAGTGGGCTAATGATGAATGCATAGATGAATCCTATGCAATATCAAAGAAATAACACCAACTCATTGGGGTGGTATTTCAGTTCATGCCTATTTCTCTGTTTTCTGCTAAAGGGCTCTTGGATAAAGTTGTTTTTGCCATCTTCAACTTAGGGCTACTTTCACAAGGAACAAAGAAGAGAGTTCCAACAGAGAACTGATTCAGTGTTTGAAGTTTCAAGCAGCTAGCACCAACCCGGTTTGATTTCAACCTCCATTTTAATTTACCTATATAGGTCAATATGAAGTGAAACCTTAAAATACAGAGTTTCCCTGATAGCAAATCATTGAAATGAAAAGGTCCAAACCTGGGGAGCATACTGAGGCTAGGTAAAAGATGGCTCCTTCCAAGTGTCAAAGAAATTTGAACAAAACTTACTCTCACACTTACACTACATCTAACACTAGCCCTAACACTAACCCTAACCCTAACCCTAACCTGATTAGAGAATCATTGATTCTAGAAGTCCCACACTTGGAGAGCTTTGTGGGGCAAGCTAAATGATGAATCCTATGCAGTATAAAACAAATCTGACAAAATAATTCTGGGAGGAATTTCAGTGCATGCATATTCCCTGCTA
Source organism: Marmota flaviventris (assembly GCF_047511675.1). Taxonomy (NCBI): domain Eukaryota; kingdom Metazoa; phylum Chordata; class Mammalia; order Rodentia; family Sciuridae; genus Marmota; species Marmota flaviventris. The sequence continues at coordinate 150,859 of NW_027288095.1, read as the reverse complement.
TCCCCTAAAGGGCTCTCAGTTATAGTTGTTTTTGCATGCTTCAGCTATGCCTACACTCAAAAGGAACATACCAGAGTGTCCCCACAAAGAATTGAGGATGTGTGTGCAGTTTCAAGCAGCTAGCATAAATCTTGTTTGATTTCCAGGTTTATTTCCATTTACTCGTATATGTCAAAATAAAGTAAAATGAAAATACTAACTGTTCCTGAAACCAAACAGTTGAACCAAAAGGCTAAACCTGGAGAATAGAGTAAGGTTAGTTAAATATGAATCCTGGATTGTATCAAAGAAATTTTAATAAAGTAACTGTAACCCTAACACTACCTCTAAACTGAGCCCTAATCCTGACCATAAACATTAACATAGCCCTATCCCTAATCCTAATTTTAACCCTAATTTTAAATGTAACCAATGCCCAAACCCTAGCTCTAATTATATCCATTACCATAACTCTAAACCTAACCCTAATGGTAAATGTAGCCCTAATCCTAATCTTTACCCTAAACTAGCTCTAACCCTAACCCTCACCCTAGCCCTCAGTCTACCTCAAACCATAACACTTACTCTAAAGGTAACCATAACCCTAGGCCTAACCATAACCCTAACCCTAACCCTAACACTAGACCTAATCCTGAGCATAAACCTAGCTGTAATCCTAACCTTTACCCTAAACATAAGCCTAACCCAAATACTAACAATAGGGCTAAACCTAACTCTATAGCTCTCCCTAATGCTATTCAAAACCCTAAACCTAACCTGAACCCTAAACCTAACCACATCCATTACCTTAAACCCAATACTAATTTGAGCCTTAACCCTAAACCTTAACCAAAAACCATCCCTAACCCTGACCCTGACCATAATAATACACCTAGCTCTAAACCTGATCTTTACACTAAACATAATTCTTGCAGTAGACCTATCCATAACCAAACCCTACAAGTACCCTTAACCACAATGCTAGATATGACATTATCCCTAGCCCTAATGCTAGCCCTAGCCCTAACACAAACCCTCATCCAAGCCATAAACCTAGCCTTAATCCTAACCCTCATCCTAACCCTAACCCAAGAACTAATCCTAACCAAAACCCTAGCCCTAACCTTAACTCTAACTGTATCCATTACCCTAAACATAACCCTTATCCTAATGCTAACCCTAGGACTAACCCTAACCCTATCACTATCCCCAAAACTATCAATTACATTATACCTAACCTGAACCCAAAACCTAACCCTATCTTTACCCTAACACTAATCTTTAATTTGAGCCGTAAACCTAAAATCAAACCTAAACCAAATCCTAACACTGACCCTGACCCTAATAATTCCCCTCACTCTAAACCTGACTCTTATCCTATACCTAACCATTACAATAGACCTTGTCATAAACCATACTCTAAAACTATCACTAACTGTAACCCTCGACCTGACATTAGCTCTAGCCATAATCCTAGACCTAATATTAACACAAACCCTAGACCTTATCATAGCCCTAAACATAGCCTTAATTTTAACCCTAACCCAAACTCTAGGCATAACCCTAACACTAACCCTAGCCCTAAACTTATTCCTAATTTAGCCCTATCTCTAACCCCAACCCTAACCCTAGTCCTAAGACTAACTCTAACTCTCACATTAGATCTATCACTCATTCTAACCATATCCCTTACTGTAAACCTAACCCTAGCCCTAAGGCTAGTCCTAACCCTTGCCCTATCCTTAGTCCTAACACTAACCTTAGAAAAAAACCTAACTCTAAATCAAGCCCTAACCTGAAGACTAAGCCAAACCCTTACACTAGCCAAAACCATAACACTAATCCTAAATCTAGCCCTAACCCTAGCCCTAGCCCTAAAACAAAACAGAGCTATAGCTATAACCCTAACCCTTAACCTAAACCAAACCCTAACCTTAAACCTAGTCCTAATCCTAGCCCTAATTTGAGGTGCAAGCTGAAACCTTAAACTAACCCTGAACCTTACACTGATCCTAACACTACTAGCTGTAAACATCATCCTAAACCTAAACCTAACCCTAACACTAACCCTAGCCCTAAAACCCTAAAACTAACCATAAACATCAACCTAGTACTTACTTAGCCATAATCCTAACCCTATCCCAAACTTAACCCAAAACCTAGCCCTAATCCTAGTTTAAAACTAGCCCTATTTGTAACCATAAACCTAGCCCTAAACTGATATCTAATGCTAACCATTACCATAACCATAACCACAACACTAATGGTAACCCTAGGCATGAACCTAAACCTATCCCTAATCTTAACCAAATCCATTACCCTGAACCCTAAACCTAACCCTATCATTACCCTAACCCCAGCACTAACATAAATCTGAGCCCTAACTTTAAACCTTAACCTACCCAAACCCTAACCCTGATCTTGACCATAATAAAACCGCTAGCTCTAAACTTGACCATAACCCTACATCTAATCCTTTCCCTAGACTTAGCCATAATCCTAACCCTAAAACTATCTTTAACCATAATTCTGGACCTGAAATTAGCCCTAGCCCTAATTATAGTCCTAAATCTAAAACAAACCCTAACCCTCATCCTAGCCCTAAACCTAGCCTTAATCATAACCCTAACCCTAACCATATCCCCAACCCTAATTCTAACCCTCATCCTACCTCTATATCTAGCTATAATGCCATCTCTTACCTAAACTTATCCCTAACCCTAACCCTAGGCTTAAGCCAAACAATAAACCTACCCCTAATCCTAGCACTAATTTAGCCTTACCTCTAAACCTAACACTAACCCTAGCCCTAAGACTAACTCTAACTCTCACCCTATACCTATCCCTTGTTCTAACCCTCTCCCTTACCATAACCCTACCCTATCCCTATCCCTTGCCCTATTCTTAGTCCCATCCCTAACCCTAGATCTAACCCTAACCCTAACCTAAGCTTAACACTTACACTAGTCTTAAACCTAACCCTAGGACAAAGCCCAAACCAAGCAATAGCTCTAACCCTAAACATTAACTTAAACAAAACCCTAACACTAAGCCTAGACGTATCCCTAGCCCTAATTCAAGTTCTAACTCTGACTTTAAAACTAACACTGACCCTGCCTCATATCCAAGCACTCAACCTAGCTCTAAATACCGCCCTCACCTTAAACTGAATGCTAAGAATAACCTTAGCCATAATTTGAGTCCTATTCCTAACCCTAAAAACAAACCCTGACCTGGCTCTTATCCTAACACAAACCCTAGCTATAAATATCACCCTTAACTTAAACCTAACCCTAACACTAAACCTAACTGTAACCCTAAAACTAACCTAAATTTAACCCTAATTCTTACATTAGTCATTGCCCTAATCCTATCCCTAACCCTAACACAAAAACTAGCCCTAATACAAGCCCTAAACCTAGATTTAACCCTAACTCTAATCCTAACCATAGCCCTAACCCTAGCTCTAAACCAATCCCTTACCCTAAGCAAAACCCTAAAACTAAGGGTAACCCAAGACCTATCCATAATCCTTAGGCTAACCAAAACCCAAATCGTATTAATAGCCCTTACCCTAGCTCTCATTCTAGCTCTAAACCTATCCCAAATTCTAACCCTTACTCTGATCCTTATACGAACCCTACCACTAATCCTAAGTCTAACCCTAACCCTAACTCTAACCCAAGACCTATGGTAATCCTATCCTTGATCTAATCCTGAACTAACTCCCAGCCTAGCCCTAACCATAGCTCTGAACCTAACTCTTATGCTAAACATAACCCTAACCCAAGTTCTAACCCTCACCCTAACCCTAACTCAAGACCTAATCCTAACAGTAACCCTAGCCCTAACCCTAATTTAACCTAAACCAAACACTTACCCTATTCCTAGATCTAAACCTAGTCCTAATTCTGGCTCTAACCCTAACCCTAACCCTATCGTGAACACTGACCCTAAAAATAAATCTAGCTCTAAATCTGACTCTAACCCAAAACCTAGACCTAACACTAGACCTAGCCATAACACTAAACCAAAAACTAGCCCTAAACATAACCCTAGCTTTTACATTACCCATAGTCCTCACCCTAGCCCTAAACCTAAAACAAAACCTAGCCCTAATCCTAGGCCTAAACTTAGCTCTAAGCATAAACCTAAGCCTAGCCCTAACCCTAACCCTAACTCTAATCCTAAACCTCACCTTAGACCTAACCATAGCTCAAAGCCTAACCCTTACACTAAACATAACCCTAGCCCTAACCTAAATCCTAATTCTAACCCTAGCTCTAATCCTAACATTAACCCTAGCCCAAAATTTAGCTCTAACCATATCCATTACCCTAACCTTAACCTTAACCCTAACCCTAATTAAAACCCTATCCCTAACACTAAACCTAACTCTAACTATAAATTTAAACTTAGAACTAAACCTAATCCTAACCCTCGCACAAGCCCTAACCTTAGCTAAAACACTAACCCTTATCCTAACCTAACCATTACCAAAGCCCTAAACTAACACTTACCCTAACCCTAACACTTACCCTAAACCAAACCCTACGCCTATCCCTAAACCTAACCCTAATTCTAGACTTAATCCAAACCATAACCTAGCCCTAACTCTAGTTCTAAAAGTATCCATTTCACTAAACATAACCCTAACCCTAATGCTAACACTAACCCAATTGCTAAACCTAACCCATACATTACCCTAAACCTTAATTGAAACCTAAAGTAAACCTTTCCATTACCTTAACTTTAAACCTAACCCTAACGCTAATTCGAGCCCTAACCCTTAACCTTAACGTAAACCAAACGCTAACCCTGACCCTGACCATGACCCTAATAATGATCCTAGCTCTAAAGCTGACCTTTAACATAAACCTTACCCTTACACTAGACCTAATCATAACCTAACCCTAAAACTATCCTTAAACATAACCCTAGACCTGATATTAGCCCTAGCTCGAGTCCTACCCCTAACCCTATCAGAAAATCTACCCCTCATCCTAGCCCTAATCCTAGCTTTAATCCTAAACTGAACCATAACCCTAGGCCTAAACTTAATTCTAACATTCACCCTAGACCTAAACCTAGCTGTGATCCAACCCATTCCCCTAAACTTAACCCTAACTAATATGGTAACCATAACCCTAGCCCAACCCCTAGGCTTAACCCTAACACTAACCCTTGTCCTAATTCTAGCCCTAATTTAGCCCTAGACTTAACCCTAATCCTAAGCCTACTCCTAAGAATAACTAATCCTCACCCTAGATATATCCCTAGTTCTAATCATATTCTTTACCATAATCCTAACCCTAGCCCTAACCCTAGATCAACCCTAACTCTAAATCTAACCCAAACCCTAAGCCTAAACTTGATTCTAACACTATTTCTAACACTGCGCTAATCCAAAATCTCGCATTAACCCTAGCCCTAGCCATAGCCCTAAAACAAAACTGAGCGATGGCCCTAACCATAGCCCTTCACCTAAACCAAACCTAACTCTACACCTCGCACTAACTTTAGCCCCAATTTGAGTCCTAAATCTAACACTAAAACTAACCCTAACCCTGACACTGACCCTAACAATAACCCTTGCTCTAAACATCACCCTAACCCTAACCCTAAAACTAGCACTAATTGTAACACTAGTTCATACATTAGCTGTAGCTCTAACCCTAGCCCTAACCAAACCCAAAACCTAGCCTTTATATGAACCTTAACCCTAGTTTTAAGCTTAACCCTAACCCAAAACCTAACCCTAAATCTTAACCTAACCCTAGACAGAATCCTAACCATAATGCTAGAATTATCCCTAGTTCTAACCCTATATATTACCCTAACCATAACCATAACCCTAATGGTAAACCTAGGCCTAACCCTAACCTAAAACCTAACCCTAACCTTGTTCGTTAACCTAAACCTAACCTGAACCATAAACCTAATCCTATCATTACCCTAATCCTAACCCTAATGCTAATTTGAGCCATAATCCTAAACTTAACCTAAGCCAAACCCTAACTCTGACCCTTCCTGTAATAATATACCTAGCTCTAACCCTGACCCTACCCCTAAACCTAACCTTTACACTAGACCTAGCCATAAACCTAACCCTAAAACTATTCCTAATGTAACCATAGACCTGACATTTGCCCTAGCTGTAATCCTACCCTTAACCTTAACACAAACCATAGCCCTAACCCTAACCCTAATCCTAACCTTAGCCCTAATCCAATCCATAACCCTAGCCCTAAAATTAGCTATAACCCTATCAATTACCTAAAACATAATCCTAATTCTAATGCTAACCCTAGGCCTATATCTAACCCTATCCTTAACCATAACCCTATCCATTATGCTAAACCTAACCTGAACCCTAAACCTAACCCTATCATTACCATAACACAAACCCTAATGCTAATTTGAGCACTAACCCTAAAACCTAACCTAAACAAAACCCTAAACATGACTCTGACCCTCATAATACCCCTAGTTCTAAATTTGACTCTTACCCTAAACCTAACCTTTACACTAAACATGGCCATAAACCTAACCCTAAAACTATCCCTAACCGTAACCCTAGACCTGGCATTCGCCCTAACACTAATCCTAGCCCTAACAAAAACACAAATCCTACCCCTCATCCTAGCCCTTAACCTAGCCTTAATCATAACTCTAATAAAACCCTAGCCATAACCCTAATTATAACATTTGTCCTAGCCCTAAACCTAGCTCTAACCCCATCATTTACACTAAACCTAACCCTAAGCCTAAAACTAATGCTAGGCCTAAACATAAACATAAATCTAGCCCTATTCCTAACCCTAATGAAGCCCTATACCTAATCAAACCCTAAGCCTAGCCCTAAAAACAACTCTCACTCTCGCCCTAGACCTATCCCTATTTCTAACCCTATCCTTACCATAACACTAATCCTAGCTATAAACCTAGAACTAATGCTAGCCATATTCTTAGCCCTAGACCTAACCGTAGATCTAATCCTAACTCTAAATGTAACTCTAAACCTAAGCCTAAACCTAACCCTAACAGTAGCCCTAAACCTAACACTAATCTTGAAAATAGTCCTAACCATAGCCCTAGGCCTATCACAAAACCCAGCCAGAGCCCTAACTTTAAAGCTTAACCTAAACCAAAACTTAACTCTACACCTAGCCCTAACCATAGCCCTAATTCGAGTTCAAATCCTTACCCTAAAACTACCCCTGATCTTAATTTTAACCCTAATACTAAACCTAGCTCTAAACATCACCCTAATGTTAAATCTAACCCTAACACTAGACCTAGGCCTAACCCTAATATTATAACTAGCCCAAATCATAACCCTATTGCAAACATTGGCCATAACGCTAAACCTAGACATAACTCTAACAAAAAATCTAGTCTTAATCCGAGACCTATCCCTAGTTTTAACCCTAAACCTAACCCTAACTCTAGCCCTAACCCTACCCTAAATGTAGCCCTAAACCTACATCTAACCCTATCCCTTACCATAAGCCAACCCTAACCCTAATGCAAACCCTAGTCCTAACCCTAATCCTTAGCCTAACCCAAACCCTAACCCCATTACTAGTCCTAACCCTAGCCCTCATTCTAGCTCTAACCATAACTTAAACCTGATACGTATTCCAACCCTAATGATAACCGTAAGTCTAAACCTGACCCTAACTCTATACTGAACCCTAACACTAGCACTAGAAATAAACCTATAGCTATTAACCCTAACACTAGCTCTATACCTAAACCTAATCCTAAATCTAGCCGTATCTCTAACCCTAGACTTAAACAAAAACCTAGCCCTAGCCCTAATGATAAACCTTAACTCACCCAAACACTAACTCTACCCCTAGACCTAATCCTAGTGATAATTCTGGCTTTAACACTAAAGCTAACTCTAACCTGAACACTGACCCTGACCCTAACACTAACCCTAGCTCTAAACATCACGCTAACACTAACCCTAACTCTAACACTTGACCTAGCCATAAAACTAACCCAAAAACTAGCCCTAATCATAAACCTAGTTTATATATTAGCTCTAGCCCTAACACTAGCCCTAGTCTAACCCCAAACCTGGCCCTAATCTGAGCACTAACCATAGCTTTAACCCTAATCTTAACCCTAGCATAGGCCAATTCCTAACCCTAGTCCTAACCCTAGCTCTTACCCTATTTGTTACCTTAAGCCAAACCCTAAATCTAATGCTAACCCTAGTCCTAACCCTAATTTATAGCTTAACCCAAACTCTAACCCTATTATTAGTCCTAACCCAAGCACTCATTCTAGCTCTAACCATAACCCAAACCCTCATCCTAACCCTGAAACTTTTACTGACCCTAACACTAATCATAGGTCTCACGTTGCTGGGAGCCATTAGCCAAGTAGGTATGACAATTTCCTTGCCAGCGAACCCCATGTTGCTTAGTGGAAGGACTCGTGGAAATAGGACATTTTGCAGTGACATTGCATGTAGGTGACCTTGCTCAAGGACCAGGGTGGATCCGGGTTTAGGGTGTTCCCGGTTTAGGACAATCAGGGTTTAGGGTGGTTCCAGGTTTAAGGTTATTCCTGCTGGGAATAGGGCGTATCCTGATGCCTGAGTTCCCCTTGAGTTCTCACGGGATTCAGACAGTATTTTGGGGGAGACAAAAGCTCAGTGCGGGTGGATTTGGGCAGAGAACTTGGATTTCCCCAGAACGTGATTGTAGATGGCTGGTGTGAGTTCGGGAATAAAGAATTGCTGTTTGGATCTATAAGCTGTGTGGTGGCTCGTGATTTTGTGCCCAGCCAGACTGCGGCATTTGGTGGTCCATACGGGGAATGCCTGAAACTTGGAGGTAAGTGAAATTTCTTGCTCTTGAGGAAGAGAGAAAGAATGGGTGAGCATTTTAAAAAACAATGTGTTCCTTTTTTTATTTATTTTGTTTTTATTTCAAGTTGCCTGTTCCTAGAACTTTCTCAGGTAAACTGGGGAAAATGGTTGACTCAAGGTTTGAAGTTGTTCGCCTCCGAGGAAGAAAAATTGTTAGAGGAAAGAGGCACCCCAGTAAGACCAAGAACAGTTAGGACATATGTTGATACAATACAAAAATGTAGCACATGGCTTTTTAAAGACGAGTTATTAAGTATATCAATGGGATGATCATGGTATCGTTTAGAAGGATTTTTCTTCAACAAGAAAGAGAGGGCTAGTTCTGTTTACTACATTTGCTAAGATCTTGGTTTTTACAGAGATCTGATTAATTTACAAAGCTAAAGTGTTAAAATATCAACCACTAAATATGAAATCAAGTACTCTTTACTTATTAAGTTCCATTAGGTATTATATTTAAACATTATGTGTGTTTTCATAAATTGGTAAATGGAAAAAAGGTTTAATATTGCTTTGGTCTGTGTCTTTGCTAAAACAAGGTTACTAAGTGTTAAGATTCTATCATGTGTAATTTATATACAAAGAGTAGAAAAATTTTCAGTTGGGTTTCAATTATAGTATTATAGTATCATAAAAAACATGAAAGTCTTTCATCTTATTAAATTGGAGTAATTTGTCTAAATCAGAAGTTTTATAAGAGTTGTTTCAGAATGTGAATTTATAAAAAGGGTTAAGGGTTAAAAAAAGAGATAGAAAAAGATTCAAGATGTGGAAATATATTTTAATATAAAAGGTTAAAGGAAAAAGAAATGTTTCTAGATGAGATAATCTCTGTGTGGTAAAGTAAAAAGTTGTAAAATGCCATTTTAAAAGATTTTGAGGAAACTAGACTTAATTTAAAAGCTTGAGAAAGGAAGAAATAAAAAAAGGTATTTGTACATGGCAGATTGAGACAAAGCTTCTCAATGGAGTTAAAAAAAAAAGCCTTTGGTTGAAGGGCAGCCATGTAAACTAACATTGAAGCGATTTAAACAGAATCTAAGCCTCGTTTAAAAGAGTGAAGTTGTAGGTGGTGAAAAAGTACATTTAAAAGTACAGTATAGATGATAATTAAAAGGCTTTAAAAGGTTAAATTGAAGGTGGTTAAAATGCCTTCATGACGGAGGAAAGATTGCATCATTCGAAGCCTAGTTAATTGTAAAGGCAGTACTTAAAAAAATGGGAAGATAATAGGATAAAAGATATTTAGATAAAGAAGCTAAAAATTTAAAGTGAAAAACTTTAAAGACAGAAGTATAGAAAGTTAAAAAGAAAAAAGATAAAGAAGATGTAGAAAGATAGAAAAGATGTAGGAAGACAAGAATTTTAAACCCACAAAATAGGAAACAAAAGAAAAGTAGGAGGAAAAAAAAGCAACTAAGGGTGAATGTACAAATTAAAAAAAAAAAACTAGAAGATAGAAACAAGATAAAAATGGTTGAAAATGTCAAGTAAATGTATTTCAGATAGAAAATGCAAAAGGCTAAGACAACTATTAGATACAGACATTCAAGATAGAAAAAGGTAGAAGAGAGAAGTTTAAAGTCAAATATTGGATAAAATAGAAGAACAAGGAGATTATTAGTATTTTTTTTCAAAAAGCCCATCAACTTTACTTATTAAAGCAAAAAGATGGAATTGGAAAGAAGGTATATATCCCCCAAAGATAAACTTAAACGGAAAGACATATGTATCCAAAAAATGTACATAAGCCTAAGGTACTTTGGAAAGATATTCTAACAGGACAATGGAAAGGTCCTGACCCAGTGATTGTCTGGAGTTAGGGTCTGTTTGTGTTTTTCCACAGGGAGAACAGCAGCCGATTTGGATTCCAGAGAGATTAACTAAAAGAATTTCTGCAGATCGAAAAGAAGATGATTTGACTCAAATCCATAACAGCTGATATCCAGAACTCCAGCTTGGCCATTCTTACATCTGCGACAGTGATTAACCAGGATGCTTTTTTCAATAGCTATTTTATTATTGCATTTTTCCACATCATAAGGTTCTATTTTTATTTTTTGAGCTCATACAAACCTAGGTTAATGTTTTTCTGATCAGTTTTATTTTTTGACTGTGGAGTTTTTAAACATTGCAATGGAGATTTCACCTAGGTAAAGCTACAAGGCCTTTACTATTTTCTTATGTGTTGTACGTTTGTGTGCACTCTTGTGTTTTGTGTTGCATGTCTGTATGTGCGTATGTCCATATTTCTTATATGAGGAGCGCTCATGAAAAAATGGATCCGAATTAGTATTATTTTTTTATTCACGTGATTTAAATGGTTTAATTTAAATTAGGTAAACAGCTGTTAAGGATTGTTTTTAAAGTAGGTTAACAGATCTGTTTGTTTACTTTCACCTTTCCTTTTCATTATATTTAATAATTCTTTTCAGGATAATGTCTCTTTAGCATCATTGCCAGAATTCCTATCTTCATCCCAGTGCCAGTAAAGACAAAGATAAAACCAAACTACAGCTTCTATGATAGCTATCACAGTAAACTGTATAAACTGATGCATCAATGAATATAACTCAACAAGTAATGCTCAATCAAGGAGTCAACTTACTTTGGGAGGAAACGGATTTTTGGAGGAAATGGACATATTGATAGATTCCTCCACTTTGAACTGCTTGCAGAACTTGTCTGGACTATGTAACTATCGTTTGGTGCAGCGAATTGTGGTAATGCTGGCATATCTTTGCTGATGGTGTCACCAGTGATGCAATTTTTCCTAAGGAGCCGTCAATTGGCTTGGTGTCATGACATTTCTGTATCCTCCTCCCTTCTGCTAGTGATGGTCTAAAATTTGGGGGCCAATGGCTGTATGCTGGACCGGTAGTCAGTGACGGGTATGATCCAATTGCAGTGGTATCAACCTAAGACAGGAGGCTGACGCCTAAAGGTCAGTTTTCCGATTACGGGTAAGAACCATATGTTGGATTGGACAACCCCCAGGCACGGTCCTTAAGCCACATTAACCTCACTCCCCCACTGGCACCAAGGCCAAATTTGGGAGCCAACAGAGGTGAGGCAAAGAACCTCACCCCCCCACACACTGGTGCATAGACCTATCCACAAGTATGGCTGTATGCTGGACCGGTAGTCAGTGACGGGTATGATCCAATTGCAGTGGTATCAACCTAAGACAGGAGGCTGACGCCTAAAGGTCAGTTTTCTGATGACGGGTACGAACCATATGTTGAATTGGACAACCTACCAGGCACGGTCCTTAAGCCACATTGCTTGTTGTTTAATTAATCAGAAGGAAGGAGATGCTGGGAGCCATTAGCCAAGTAGGTATGACAATTTCCTTGCCAGCGTACCCCATGTTGCTTAGTGGAAGGACTCGTGGAAATAGGACATTTTGCAGTGACATTGCATGTAGGTGGCCTTGCTCAAGGACCAGGGTGGATCCGGGTTTAGGGTGTTCCCAGTTTAGGACAATCCGGGTTTAGGGTGGTTCCAGGTTTAAGGTTATTCCTGCTGGGAATAGGGCGTATCCTGCTGCCTGAGTTCCCCTTGAGTTCTCATGGGATTCAGACAGTATTTTTTGGGAGACAGAAGCCCAGTGGGGGTGGATTTGGGCAGAGAACGTGGATTTCCCCAGAACGTGATTGTAGATGGCTGGTGTGAGTTCGGGAATAAAGAGTTGCTGTTTGAATCTACAAGCTGTGTGGTGGCTCGTGATTTTGTGCCCAGCCAGACTGCAGCATCACGTGACCCTAACCTGAACCCAAACCCTAATATTAGCCCTACCGGTAATCCTATACCTAAACCTAAACATAACACTAGCCCTACACCTAAACCTAATCCTAAATCTAGCCATAACTCTAGCCCTAGACCTGAACAACAACCTTGCCCTAGCCCTAACAACACCCTTAACATAACCCAAACACTTAACCCTACTACTAGACCTAACCCTAGTCCTACTTCTGGCACTAACCCCAACACCAACTCTAATCTGAACACTGACCCTGACCCTAACCTAAACCTAGCTCCAAAGCTCACCCTAACTCTAAACCTAATCCTAACACTACACCTAGCCATAAACCTAATCCTAAATCTAGCCCTAATCATAAGCCTAGCTCTTAACTACCCATGGCCCTAACCCTAGGCCAAAACTAACACAAAACCTAGCCATAATCCTAGGCCTAAACCTAGCCCTAAGTGTAACCCTAAACCTAACCCTAGCCCTAACCCTAACCCTAACCCTCCCCTTAGAGTTAACCCTAGCTCAAAGCCTAACATTTACCCTAAACATAACCCTAGCCATAGCCCAAACTCTAACGTAACCCTAGCCCTAATCCTAACCTTAACCCTAGCCCTAACCCTAGCTCTAATCCAATCCATTACTCTAACCATAATCCAAACAGTAATGCTAACTCTAGGCTTAAACCTAACTCTATCACAATCCCTAAACCTATCCATTACCCTAAAACTAAACTGAAACCTAATTTTAAGCCTATTTATTACCCTAACCCTAACTCTAACCCTAATGCTAATTCGAGCCCTAAACCTAAACCTTAACCTAAACCAAACCTTAAGCGATACCCTGACCCTAATAATATACCTAACTCTAAACTTGACCCTTACCCTAAATCTAACCCTTACACTAGACATAACCCTAAATCTATCCCTAACTGATTACCCTTTCTCTAAACCGTATCCTAACCCAAAAACTAACCCTAACACTAGACAAACCCTAAATCTACCCATAATGATAACCCTAGCTCTTATATTACCCATACACCTAACACTAGCCCTAAACCTCACACCCAACCTAGACCTAATACTAGCCCTAAACCTAGACCTAAGTGTAACCCTAACCCTATCCCTAGCACTAACCTTAATCTTAATTCTGGCCATGGCTGTAACCCTACTAAAACTCTAAACCTTACCCTAAACATAACCCTAGACTTAACACTAAAGCTAACCCTAAACCTAGCCCCAATCCTAACTGTAACCATAGCACAAATCCCAGCACAAACTCTATTCATTACCTTAAACATATCCCTAACCTTAATGCTATCCCAAGCCATAACCCTAAACCTAAACTTAACCGTAGCCCTGACTCTAACCCTAACCCTCACCCTAGCCCTAACCATAGCTCAAATCCTAACACTTCTGCTGAACCTAACACTAACACTAACCCTAGGCCTATCTCTAAACCTAGCCAAAATCCTAACATTAACACAAGCCCTAACACTAGCATTAACCATATCCTTTACCCTAAACATAAGCCTAATCCAAATGCTAACCCTAGACCTAACCCTAATCCTATCGCTAACACTAAACCTATCCATTACTCTAAACCTAACCTGAACCCTAAACCTAACACTATCCATTACTTTAACCCTAACCCTAATGCTAATTGGATCCCTAAACCTAAACCTTATCCTAAACCAAACCCTAAACTGGAATCTGACCATAATAATGCATCTAGCTCTAAACCTGACCTTTACCCTAAACCTAACTTTCCACTAGACCTAGCCATAAACCTAACTTTAACACTATCCCTAACCATAACCATAACCCTAGACCTGACATTAGCCCTAGCCCTAATCCTAGCTCTAAACCTAACACAAACCCTAGCCCTCATCCTAGCCCTAAACCTAGCCTTAATCCTAACGGGAACACTCACCCTACTCCTATACCTAATTTTAACCCTCGCCTTAGCTGTGAATTTAGCTATAGCCTTATCCCTTCCCCTAAAACTAATCATAACCTTAACACTAACACTAACCCTAATTCTAGCCCTAACCATAGGCCTAACCCTAACACTAAACCTATCGCTAATCTAGCCCTAATTTAGCCCTAATCCTTAGCAAACCCCTAACTCTAGCCCTAAGACTAACTCTAACTCTCACCCAAGCCCTATTTCTATTTCTAAACCTGTGCATTACCGTAACTCTAACACTAGCCTTTATCTTATCCCTAACCTTATATCTAACCATAACTCTAAATCTAACCCTAACCTTAAGATTAAACCTCACCCTACCACTAGCTGAACACTATTGCTAATCCTAAAACTAAACCTAACCCTAGCCCTAGCTCTAAAACAAAACTGAGCCATTACCCTAACCCTAAACCTAACCTAAACCAAATCCTAATCCTACCACTAGCCGTAACCCTAGCCCAAATTCAAGTCCTAGGACTAAAACTAACCCTTATTCTGACTCATATCCAAACACTAACCCTAGCTCTATATATCAGCCAAACCATAAAGCAAATGCTAACACCATTCCTAGAACAAACTCTAACCCTAAAACTAATTCTAATAATAACCCTAGTTCTTACATTAGCCATAGTGCTAACCCTAGCCCTAACCCTAACACTAAAATAGCCCTAAACTGAGCCCTTAAACTAGATATAACCCTAACCCTAACTCTAGCCCTAAACCTAACCCTAACACTATCCCTAACCCTAGCTCTACCCCATCCCTTACCCTAAGCCAAACCCTATGCATAATGCTAACCTTAGTCCTAATTATAACCCTTAGCCTAAATCAAACACTAACCCTATTACTAATCCAAACCCTAGCCCTCATTCTAGTTCTAACCCTAACCCAAAACCTAACCCGAACATTCACCCTTATTCTTACCATAACACTAATTATAAGTCTAAACCTGATCCTAAACCTAAACCAAACCCTGAAACTATCCCTACCAGTAAACTTTTATGTAAACCTAACACTAACAATAGCCCTAGACCTAAACCTAATCCTAACTCTAGCCCTAGAACTAAACAAAAACTTAGTCCTAGTCCTAACAATAGCCTTTAACCTAAACCAAACAATAATACTACCCCTAGACCTAACCCTACTCCTAATTCTGGCTTTCACCCTAACTCTCAGCTGAACACTGACCTGTCACTGACACTAAACCCAGCTCTAAAATTGACCCTAAACCAAATTCAAAACCTAACACTAGACCTAGCCATAACCCTAACCCTAAATGTAGCCCTAATTAGAACCCTAGATCTTACATTATCCATAGCACTAACCCTTGACCTAAACCTAATACAAAACCTAGCCCTAATCCAAGGCCTAAACCTACTGTAAACATAACCCTAACCCTAAATAACCTAGCCCTAACCATAAGCTTAATGCTCACCTTAGACCTAAGCATAGCTCAAAGCCTAATCTTTGACCTAAACATAACTGTAGACTTATCCCTAACAATAACCCTAACCTTAGCCCTAATCCTAACTTTAATTCTAGCCCTAACCCTAGCATTACTGTAACTCTAACCCTAAACCTAATGATAACCCTAGCCCTAACCCTAACCGAAACCCTAACTCAAACCAAAAACCTAATTCTAGACCTAACCCTAAACCTAACCCTTGTCATAAACCTAACACTAACTCAAACCCTAAACCTTAACCTAAACCCAATAGTAAACCTAGCCCTAAAACTAAACTTAAATCTAAAGCTAACCTTACATCTACCCAATCTATTACCCTAAACCTAAACCTACCTTGAATGAAAACCCTAGCCCTAACCCTAAACCTAACCCTGACCATAACTATAACCCTAACCCTAGACCTAAAACTAACCCTAAACCTCTCCCTAGAACTTACCCTAGCTCAAAACCTTATGTTTATCCTAACCCTACTCTAAGCTAGGGTTACTAGCCCTAATACAAACCCTAACCTTAACTCTAGCCTTAATCCTAACCATAACCCCAGCCCTAAACCTAGCTCTAACCCTATACATGACCCTTATGATAACCCTATTCCTAATGCTAACCCTAGGCCTAACCGTAACCCTATCACAAACCCTAAATCTCTTCATTACCTTAAATCTACCCTGAACCCTAAACCTAACCCTATCCATTACCCTAAACCTAACTCTAACCCTTATGCTCATTTGAGCCCTATACCTAAACTTCAACCTAAAACAAACCCTAACCCTGACCCTGAACCTAAAAATACCCCTAGCTCTAAACTGACCCTTACCCTAAATTAACCCTTACACTAGACCAAGAAATAGACCTAATCCTAAATCTACTCCTAACCGTAACAATAGACCTGACATTATCCCTAGCCCTAATTCTAGACCTTATCCTACAACAAACCCTAGCCCTCATCCTAGTTCTAAACCTAGCCTTAATTATAACCCTAACCCTAGCCTGAATCCTAATTCTAATCCTCACTCTATCTCTAAACCTAGCTATAACACATCCCTTACCCTAAACTTAACCTTAACAGTAGCCCTAATGCTAGGCCTAAGCTGAACACTAACCCTAGTTTTAATCTTTGCCCTGATTTAGCCCTATCCCTAAAACTAGCCATAATCCTAGCCCTAAGATTAACTCTAAATCTTGCTGTAGCCTTATCCCTAGTTGTATCCCTATTCTTTACCATAACCCTAAACCTAGCCTTAACCCTTGCCCTATACTTAGACCTAGCCTTAACCCTAGATCTAACCCTAATTCCAAATCTGAACCTAACCCTAAGCCTAAGCCTAACACAAATCTTAACCTAGCCCTAACCCTAACGCTAATCATGTAACTAGCCCTAACCCTAAACCTAGGACTAAAACAAAATGGAGAAATGGGGGCTGGGCATGTGGCTCAAGCAGTAGCGTGTTTATCTGGCATGCAAGGGAGGCTGAGTTTGATCCCTAGCACCACATAAAAATAAAATTGGAAAAAAAGAGGTTGTGTCCACCAAAAACTATATATATAAATTCTCTCTCTTTCCTTAACTTAAACCAAACCCTAACACTACACTTAGATCTAACCCTAACCTTAACCTTAAACTAACCCTGACCCTGAATCATATCCTAACACTCACCCTAGCTCTAAACACCACCCTAAACTTAAACGAACCCTAACAGTAACCCTAGCCCTTATTTGAGTCTTAACCATAACCCTAAAACTAACACAGTCTCTGAATCATATCCTAATACTAATCCTAGCTATGAATATTACCATAACCTTAAACCTAACCCTAACACAAGAACTAATCCTAACCCTAAACCTAATTGTAACCCTAGTTCTTACATTAGCCATTGCCATAAAATTAGCCCTAACCCTAAAACAAAAACTAGCCCTAATCCGAGCCCTAAACCTAGATTTAACCTAACCCTAAACCTAACTCTAGCACTAACCCTAGCTCTAAGGCTATCCCTTACCCAAAGCAAAACCCTAACCCTAAAGGTAACCCTAGACCTATTGCTAATCCTTAAGTTAACCAAAACTCTAACCCTATTAATAGTCATAACCCTACACTCATTCTAGCTCTAACCCTATCCCCAACCCTACACCTAACCTATCCCTAAATATACCTCTAACGCTAGCCCTAATCCTAAACTTAACCCTAGCCCTAAGCCTAGCTCTAAACCTACCCATTACTCTAAAGCTAACCCTAACCATTTTGATAACTCTAGGCCTAATATAACCCTAAACCTAACCAAAAAACTAACCCTAGACCTAACCCTAAACCTCACATTTGCCATATACCTAACCCTAGCTCAAAACCTAACACTTACCATAAACCTAAACATAACCATACATCTAACCCTAAACCGCAATCTAACACTAACCATAACCCTATGACTACATCTAACCATATCCATTACTCTAACCTTAACCCTACCCCAATGATGATGCTAGCTCTAATCCAACCCTAACCCTAACTGTCCTCTAATCTTATCCCTAGACCTAATTCTAAACCTAACCCTCGCCCTAGCCCTAAGTCTTGCTCAAAACCTAACCCTTATGCTAAACATAACCCTAAACCCAAACCCTAGTTCTAACCCTAACCCTAACTCAAAACGTATTCCTAACCATAACCCTAGCCCTAACCTTAGCTCCAACCCTATCCATTATCCTAACAATTACCCTTACCCTAATGCTAACCCTAGGCCTAACATTAACCCTTTCACTAAACCTAACCCTATCAATTACCATAAACATAAACTGAACCCTAAACAAACACCAATCATTACCCTAACCCTGAACCTAATGCTTATTTGAGCCATAACACTAAACCCTAACCTCAACCAAACTCTAACCTGACCCTGACTTAATAATTCCCCTATCTCTAAACCTGACCCTTAACCCTAAACATAACACTTACACTAGACCTAGCCATAAACCTAATCCTAAAAATATCCTCTCCTCAACCCTAAACCCACACCTGACATTAGCCCTAGCCCTAATTCTAGCCCTGACCCTAACAAAAACACCAGCCCTTATCTAGCCCTAAACTTAGATTAATCCTAATGCTAACCCTAACCCTAGCTCTAACCCCAATACTAACCCTAGCCCTAATCTTAGCCCCAATTTCACCCTATCCCTAAACCCAACTCTAACCCTAGACCTAAGAGTAAATCTAACTGTCACACTAGCCCTATCACTAGTTCTAACCCTATCCCTTACTGCAACCCTAACCCTAGCCCTAAACTTAGTCCCAACCCTTGCCCTATCCATAGCCCTACTACTAACCTTAGATCAAAATCTAACTCTAATTCTAACCCTAACCCGAAGCCTAAGCCTAACCCTAACACTACCACTAACCCTAACACTAATCCTAAATCTAGCCCTAATCCTAGCTATAACCCTAACAAAATGAGCCATAAACTCTTTCCCTAACCCTTAAACTAAACCAAACCCTAACCATACACTTACCCCTAACCCTAGACCTAATTCAAGTTTTAAGCTGAACCCAAAGACTAACCCTGACCCTGACTCTGACAATCACACTAACCCTAGCTCTAATCATCACCCTAACCCTAACACTAACCCTAACACTAAACCTATCCTCAATCTTAATCCTAAAATTAGCCCTGATCATAACCATTGTACTTACATTAGCTGTAATCCTAACCCTAGCACTAACTTAACCCAAAACCCAGCCCTAATCTGAGCCCTAACCCGACCTTTTACCCTAACACTAAACCTAATCCTAGCCCTAGCCCTAATCATAACCATAATCCTAAACCTAACCCTATCCATCCATTACCATAACCATAACCCTAATGCTAACACTAGGCCTAAACCTAACCATATCTCTACTCCTATGCCTATCCATTTCCCTAAACCTAACATGAACCCTAATTCTAAGCCTATCATTACCCTAACCCTTACCAATATGCTAATTAGATTCCTAAATTTAAGCCTTAACCTATCCCAAACCCTAACCTAGACATTCACCTTAACAATACACCTAGCCCTAAACCTGTCCCTAACCATAAACCTAAACCTTACACTAGATGTAGCCATAATTCTAACCCTAAACTATCTTTAAACATAATTCTATACTTGAAATTAGCCATACTACTAATCCTATCCCTAATTGTAAAACAAACCCTAGCCCTCATCCTAGCACTAAACCTAGCCTTAATCCTAATCCTAACCCTAATCCTAACCCTTATTCTAAACATCACCCTACCCCTAAAACTAACCTAGCTTACCCTAAACTAAATCCTAAATCTAACCTTATTTCTATGCTTAAGCTGAACACTAGCCATAGACCTAATCCTAGCCCTAATTTAGCCTTATCCCTAACCCTAACCCTAACCTTAGCCCTAAGAATAACAATAACTCTCACACTATCCCTATCACTAGTTCTAATCCTAGCCCTTACCATAACCCTAACCCTAGCCCTAACCCTTGCCCAATCCTTAGTCCTAGCCCTAACCCTAAGCCTAAGACTCACACTAACACTACACCTAATCCTAATGCTAATCATAAAACTAGCCCTAACCCTACAACTAGAAGTAAAAGAAAACAAAGCAATAGCCCTAACCCTAAACCTAACTTAAACCAAACCCTAACACTACACCTAGACCTAACTATAGCCTTAATTCGAGTCCTAATCCTAACCTTAAAAGTATACCTGACACTGACTCATATGCTAAACTCACCCTAGCTCCAAACACCATCCTAAATTTAAACCAAAACTTAACAGTAACCCTAGCCCTTATTTGAGTCCTAATCCTAACCCTGACCCTGACTCATCCTAAAACTAAACCTAGCTCTAAATATCACCTTAACCTTAAACTTAACCCTAACACTAAAACTACCCCTAACCCTAACCCTAAAACTAACCTTAATTGTAACTCAAGTTCTTATATTAGTGATTGCCCAACCCCAGTCCTAAGCCTAACACAAAAACTAGTCCTAATCTGATCCCTAAATCTAGCTTTAACCCTAAACGTACCCTAACTCTAGCCCTAACCCTAGATCTAACGTTATCCCTTACCCTGAGTTGAAACTCTAACACTAATGGTAAACCTAGACCTATCCCTAATTTTTAGACTAACCAAACTTCTAACTCAATTAATAGTCCTGACCTTAACCCTCATTCTAGTTCTAATTCTATCCCAAACCCTAACACTAACCTGGACCCTTATTCTGACCCAAACACAAACCCTAGATCTAAAGCTGACCCTAAACCAAGAGCAAACCCTAACACTGGCCATAGCGCTAACTTATACATAAACCTAACCCTAACCCTAGCCCTAAGACTAACTCTAATTCTCACACTAGCCCTATCCTTAGTTCTAAGCCTATCAATTGCCATAACCCTAACCATAGCCCTAATCCTTTCCCTATCCTTAGTCCTAGCCCTAATCCTAAATCTAATCCTAACTTTAAATCTAACCCTGAACCTAAGCCTCAGTGTAACACTGAAACTAGCTCCACCTTAACCCTAGTAGTAAAACAAAACTGAGCAATAGCCCTAACCCTAAATCTTAACTTAAACCAAACCCTAACACTACACCTAGACCTAACCATAGCCTTAATACGAGTCCTAACCCTAACCTTAAAAGTATACCTGACACTGACTCATATGCTAAACTCACCCTAGCTC
This sequence comes from Marmota flaviventris, assembly GCF_047511675.1. NCBI lineage: Eukaryota > Metazoa > Chordata > Mammalia > Rodentia > Sciuridae > Marmota > Marmota flaviventris. The sequence goes on along the minus strand of NW_027288095.1, from coordinate 129,129 downwards.
AAAACACCATCCTAAACTTAAATCAAAACATAACAGTAACTCTATCCCTAATTAGAGTCCTAACCCTAACCCTGACACTGATTCATATTCTAAAACTAATCCAGTACTAGGCCTAACAATAACCCTTATCCTAACACAAACACTAACCCTACCCCTAGACCTAAACCTAGTCCTAATTTTGGCTGGAACCCTAACTTGAACTCTAACCCAAACACTGACTCTGCCTTTAACAGTAAACCTACTTGTAAACCTGACCCTAACTGAAAACCTAAACCAAACATTAGACCTAGGCATAACCCTAACCCTAAAATTAGCCCTAACCATAACCCTAGCTCTTATATTACCCATAGCCTTAACCCTAACCCTAACCCTAAACCTAACACAAAACCTAGAGCTAACCCTAGGCCTTAAACTAGCCCTAAGCATAACACTAACCCTAAGCCTAGCCCTAACCCAAACCTAACCCTCACCTTAGTCCTAACCCTAGCTCAAAGCCTAACCCTTACCATAAACATAAACCTAGAACTATCCCTAAATCTAACCCTAAACCTAGTCCTAATCCTAACCTTAACCCTATCCCTAACCCTAGCTCTAAACGTACCCATTACCCTTAACCTAACCCGAACCCTAATTGTAATCCTAGCCTTAACCCTAACCATAATCCTAACCCTAAACAGAAATCTAACCCTAGACCTAACCCTAAACTAATACTCGCTATAGTCCTAACCATAGCTCAAACCCTAACCCTTACCATAAACCTAAACATAACCATAGACCTAACCCTAACCCTAAACTTAAATCTAACTCTATCCCTAACCCGAAGCCTACATCTGAATGTATTCAAAATCCCCTTACCCTAACCCTAACCCTAATTATAACCATTCCCCTAACCCTAACCCTAAAACTACCATAATCCTATCCATAGGCATGACCCTGAACCTATCCCTTGCTCTAGCCCTAACCATAGGTCATAACCTAACCCTTACACTAAACATAACCCTAACCCTAGTTCTAACCCATACTCTAAAACTAACTCAAGACCTAATCCCAACCAATAGTCTAGCTCTAAACTTAGCTCTAACTGTATTCATTACCCTAACCATAACCCCTACCCTAATGCTAACTCTAGGCCTAACCCTATCTCAACACATAATCCTAACCATGAATCTAGCACTAAACTTAACTCTAACTGTATCCATTACCCTAAACATAAACCTTTCCCTAATGCTAACCCTAGGTCTAACCCTAAGCCTATTGCTAACCCCAACCCTATCAATTAACATAAACCAAACCTGAACCCTCAATCTAACCCTATCCTTACCCTAACCCTAACCCTAATGCTAATTTGAGCAGTAACCCTAAACTCATACCTAAAACAAACCCTAACCCTGACCCTGACCCTAACCTAGCCCTAACCCTAGCCTTAATTAGAGTTTTAAGCAGAACCCTGAAACTAACTCTGACCCTGATTCTGATGCTAACACAAACCCTAGCTTTAAACATCACCCTAAACATAACACTAGACCTATCCCAAAGCCTAACCCTAAAACTAGCCCTAATTGTAATCCTAGTACGTACATTAGCCATAACCCTAAAGCTAACCCTAACTTAACCCAAAACCTAGCCCTAATCTGAGCCCTAACCCGAGCTTTAATCCTAACCTTAATCCTAATCCTAGCACTAAAAATTACCATAATTTTAGCCCTAAAACTAGCTCTAACCCTATCCATTACCCTAACCATAATCCTAACCCTAATGCTAACCCTAGGCCTAAATCTTACTGTATCCCTAACCTAACCCTATCCATTACCCTAAACCTAACTTGAAAGCTAAACCTAACTATATCATTATCTTAATCCTAACACTATGCTAATATGAGCCCTAAATATAAACCTTAAACTATACCAAATAGTAATCACAACCCTGACCCTAAAAATACCCTTAGCTCTAAACCTGACCCTAAACCTAAACCTAACCTTACACTAGATGTAGCCATAAACCTAACCCTAAAACTATCTTTAACTATAAAGCTAGACCTGAAATTAGCCCTAGCCCTAATCCTAGCCCTAAACCTAGCCTTAACCCTAACCCAAACCATAACCCAAGCTTTAACTCTAATTCTAACCCTCGTCCTAGCCCTAAACCTAGGTATAACCCCATTCCTTACCCTAAACCAAACCATAACCCTAAATCTAAGCATAATCCTAAACCTAACCATAACCCTTGCCATAACTCTAGGCGTAACACTACCACTAAGCCTAGGGCTAACCCTAATTTAGTCTTATCCTAAACTTAAACCTAGCCTTAAGACTAACTCTAACTCTTGCCTTAGCCATACCCCTAGTTCTATCCTTAGCCCTAGGCCTAACCCTAGATCTAAAACTAACACTAAATTTAACCATAAACATAATCCTAAACCAAACTCCAACACTAGCCCTAACAATAATGCTAATCCTAAAACTTGCCTTAAACCTAGCCCTAGCCCTAGCCATAAAACAAAACCAAGCCATATCCTGAAACCTAACCCTTAACCTAAACCAAACCATAAACCTACACCTAGCCCTAACCCTAACTCTAAAAATAACTCTAAAAATCCTAGCTCTAAACATCACCCTAACCTTAAATTAACCCTAACACTAGACAGAACCTTAGCCCTAACCCTAAATCTAGCCCTAACCCTAACACTAATTCATACATTTAGTCCATTTTATAACTCTAGTCCTAACCCTAACACAAATTCTACCCATAATTCTAGCCCTAACCCTTGCTTTAATCCTAATCTAAATCCCAACACTAGCCCTAACCCTAACCCTAACCCTAGCCCTAACCTTAGCTCTAACCCTATCCCTTACCCTAAGCCAAACTCTAAACCAAATTCTAACCCTAGTCCTAACCCTAATCCTTAGCCTAACTTAAACACTAACAGTATAACTAGTCCTAACCCTAGCCCTCATTCTGGTTCTAACCCTTACCCTGACCCTTATTCTTATCCTAACAGTAACCCTAGGTCTAAACCTGACCCTAACCCTAAACTAACCCTATCACTAGCCCTACTGGTAACCCTATACCTATACCTAACCTTAACACTAGATCTAGACACAAAACTAATCCTAATTATAGCTATAATTGTAGACTTAGACCTAAACAAAATCCTAGCTCTAGCCCTAACAATAACCCTTAACCTAAACTAAACACTTACCTACCCCTAGACCTAACACTAGTCCTAATTCTGGCTCTAACCCTTACCCTGACCCTATTCTGAAAACTGACACTGACCTTAACACTAACATATCTCTAAACCTGACCCTAACCCAAAACCTCATCCTAACACTAGACCTAGCCATAACCCTAACCCTAATACTAGACCTAAACATAACCCTAGCTCTAACCCTAGCTTTAACCCAAATCTTAACCCTAACACTAGCCCTAACCCTAACCATAGTCCTAATCCTAGCCCTAAACCTAACACGAAACCTAGCCATAATTCTATGCCTAAACTTAGCCCTAAGCATAAACCTAACCCAAACCCCAGCCTTAACACTAACCCTAACATTAACCCTTGCCTTGGACCTAACCCTAGCTCAAAGCCAAACCCTTACCCTAAACATTACCCTAGCCTTATCCTAAACCCTAACCCTAATCCTAGCTCTAATCCTAACCTTAATCCTATCCTGAACGTTAGTTCTATCCAGGTCAATTACCCTAACCCTAATTATAACCCTATCCCTAATAATAAACCTAACCCTAACCATAAACGTAACCCAAAATGTAACCATAAACCTAAACCTCATCGTAGCCCTAACACTAACTGAAACATTAAGCCTTACATGGCCGCAGTCTAGCTGGGCACAAATCACGAGCCACTCAAGCAGAAACAAACTTTATTTCCAAACTCCACCAGCACACTCCCTGGGAACTCTCCTGAAAGTCACCCACACAGCTCCTCCAGGAACACCCCACACACCAACCGGAACTCCCACCACCGGAACTTCACCAACCAATGTGAAATCTTCAGGAACTGGAACTCAACGGGAACTCTGCGAGAACTCAAAAGTCATCATCTTAATGGCTCACTGGAGTCTCCTCTCAACCACTACTTCTGGCAAAAATGCCATGCGTCATCCCGACTCGGCTGTGGCCCTCAACGTCTTCCCCCTTTTGTTTAATTAAACAACAAGCAATGTGGCTTAGGGACTGTGCCTGTCTTAGGTTGTCAAATACTACATATGGTTCTTACCCGTCATCTGATGAGCTGACCTCAAGATGTCAGCCTCCTGTCCTAGGTTTGTACCATTGCAATTGGATCTTACCCGTCACTGACTACCAGTCCAGCATATAGCCATACTTGTGGATATGCCTATGCACCAGTTGGGGGGTGAGGTTCTTTGCCTCACCTCTGTTGGCCCCCAAAGTTGGCCTTTGCACCAGTGGCAGGGGTGAAGTTCTTTGCCTCACCTCTGTTGGCCCCCAAATTTTAGACCATCATTAGCAGAAGAAAGGAGGATGCAAAATGCTATGACACCAAGCCAAATGACGGCTCTTTTTGGAAAAATTGTACCACCGATGACACCATCTGCAAAGATACGCCAGCACTACCACAATTTGCTGCAGCAACAGATAGTTCACAATGCAGACAAGTGATACATAGTCCATGCAAGTTCTGCAAGCAATTCAAAGCAGAGGAATCCATCAATATGTCCATTTCCTCCCAAAGTAAATTGACTCCTTGATTGAGCATTACTTGTTGAGTTATTATTCATTGATACATCAGTTTAATAGCTATCATAGAAGCTGTAGTTTGGTTTTATCTTTGTCTTCATGGGCACTGGGATGAAGATAGGAATTCTGGCAATGGTGGCTTAAAAAATATGTAACATTCCAGCAGGCACTAAAAAAACAATTTTCTGAACAATTTACCTTATCCTGAACAGAATTATTAAACATAATGAAAAGGAAAGGTGAAAGTAAACAAACAGATCTGTTAACCTCCTTTTTTGTTCACATAATAAAACAATCCTCAATAGCTGTTTACCCAATTTAAATTAAACCATTTAAATCACATGAATAAAAAAAAAATTGGATCCATTTTTTCATGAGTGCTCCTCATATATGATATATGACATATGCACATACAGACATACAACACAAAACAGAAGTGTGTACACATAACACAATACATACAACACATAACATAATAGTAAAGGCCTTGTAGCTTTTCACAGGTTAAATCTCCATTGAAATGTCTAAAAACTCCACAAGTCAAAAAATAGAACTGATCAGAAAAACATTAACCTAGGTCTGTATGAGCTCAAAAAATAATGTAGAACTTCATGATGTGGGAAAAGGCAATAATAAAATAGATATTGAAAAAAGGCATCCTGGTTACCACCTGGGTTTGACTCTTATTTGGATATCCCATACTTTTCCCTGTAACTTGCATATGGGTCTGAAGGTATTCCCACATGCAAGCCTCAAGGTTTTGATACATTTGAAATAGGCCTTAATGGTGGTCATTATTCATTAGCCTCCAGGTGTGGGAGAATCATTGTTGCAGATGTAAGAATATCCAATCTGGAGCTCTGGATATCAGCTGTTAAGGATTTGAGTCAAATCAACTTCTTTTTGGTCTGTAGAAATCACTTTGGTTAGTCTCTCTGGAATCTAAATCAGCTGCTGTTCTCCCTGTGGAAAAACACAAATAGAACCCCGACTCCAGACAATCACTGGGTCAGGACCTTTCCATTGTCCTGTTAGAATATCCTTCCAAAGTACCTTGGGCTTATGTAAACTTTTTGGATACATATGCCTTTACTCAGCACTAAGCTCTGATAAATCCAAATTTTAAAAGTTTAGAGTAAAAAGGGTTATTTTAAGTTTATCTTTGGGGGATATATACCCCTTTCCAATTCCCCTCTGTTTGGTTTAATAAGTACATTTTAATAGTTTGATGAGCTCTTTCAACTATGCCTTGTCCCTGTGGATTGTATGGAATTTCTATTAGGTGATAATTCCAAATGATGAGCAAAATTGTTTAAAAGAGGTAGAGATATAGCCAGGGGCATTATCTATTTTTAACTGTTTTAGAATGCCCACAATGGCAAAATTTTGTAAGCAATCAGCTATAATATCTTTAGTTTTTTTCTCCAGCATGAAGGAGCCCATCAAAAATCCAGAAGAAGTGTCAAGTGTAACATGCAAATATTTTAATTTTCCAAATTCTGGCAAGTGTGTGACGTCCATCCACCAAATATGGTTAGGTATCAGTCCTCAAGGATTGACTCTAAGATTAACTTGTGGTAAAAAGGTCACACAATTTTGACATTGTTTTATTATTTATCTAGCTTGTTCCTTAGTTATTTTAAATGCTTTTGTAAAATATTAACATTAACATGGAACATTTTATGAAAATTTGTAGCTTGTTCTAGTGTAGAGAAAAAATGTATGTCATGTGTAGTTTTATCTGCTAAATCATTGCCCAAACTAAGGGCTCCAGGCAATCCTGTATGTGCTCTGATATGTCCTATAAAGAATGGATCTTTTCTGTCCCAGGTTAGACTTTGTATAGTGGAAAACAAAGAGAAAACAGTAGAAGAAGGAGAAATCCTACCAGCATTCCCAAGGGATACTATAGCATTAACTATATACTGACTATCAGAAAATAAATTAAATACAGAATCTTTAAACATCACAAAAGCCTGTAATACTGCATTAAGCTCTACTTTTGAGCTGATTGTTTGGGTACTAAAAATGTAAAATTTGATCAGGGGTAACTACTGCTGCTGTACGATTATTTGATCCATCAGTGAATATATTTGGAGCATTCATGATAGGTGTTTTTCTTGTCTTTTGGAAAAACTACAGGATGTGAAGACCAAAAAGACAATAAAGGATTAGATGGTAAATGGTTATCAAATGAAACATTAGATTTACACATGTTTATTGCCCAAGTATTTAACTCATTAGCTGACTCATCAATTTGATCCATAGTATATTGAGTAATAATTTTATTGGGAGAAATTCCAAACACTCCCTTTGCTGCTTTTATTCCTTTGAGTATTAATTGTCCTACAGCCTCAGGATACCTAGTAAGAATAGTGTTAGGAGAATAAGATAAATGTATCTATAATAATGGACCTTCTTGCCAAAATACTCCTGTAGGAATATTTTTTGTTGGTAGTACAATAAATAATAAAGGCAAACTTATATCAATTCTATCCAAATGCATATTTTCCATATATGTTTCAATGATTTTTAATGCCTTTCTTGCTTCAGGTGTTAACATTCGTGGTGATTCTGGATCTGATGGACCTATTAGGATATCAAATAAAGGTTCCAACTCTCCTGTTGGGATGCCTAGATAAGGCCTTATCCAATTTATGTCTCCTAATAATTTTTGAAATTCGTTAAGTGATTTGATTTGATCTACTCATATTTGAATTTTTGGTGGATGGACCATAGTTGAGGATAATAGAACTCCTAAATAATTAATTGGAAAATTTAATTGTACTTTATCTATTGCTATCTCTAGATTATAATTTTTTAATAAGTTTGTAAGTGTGGCATAACATTCTACCAATGTGTTTTTATCTTTGTGTGCTAATAATACATCATCCATATAAATCTAACTCTTGTCCTAGCTGTTTCCCTAGTTCGAAACCTATCCCTTACCATAACACTAACCCTAGCCCTAGCCCTAGCCCTGTATCTAACCCTAACTCTAAATCTAACCCTAATCCTAAGCCGAAACCTCACCCTAACACTAGCCCTAACCCTAACACTAATTCAAAATCTAGCCCTAACCCTAGCCCTAGCCCTAAAACAAACTGAGCCATAGCCCTAACCCTAACCCTATTCAATAGAAGTCAAGATGAAGTGAAACCTTAAAACACAAATGGTTCCTGACAGCAAACCTTGAACTGAGAAGACCCAAACCTGGGAAAAATGGCAATGCTAGGTAAAGGATGAATCCTGACCCATATCAAAGAAATTTGAACAAAACCCACTCTAACCCAAACATTAGTTCTAACCCTAGCCCTAACCCTAATCCTAAAACTAAGCCATTCCTATTTATAGAGCTTGATCATAAAAGTTCCAAATTTGGGGTGCCTAGTAGGAGAAAGTAACAGATGAATCCTGCCCAGTGTCAAAAATATCTGACCAAATAATTGGGGGAGGTGTTTCAGTATATGCCTATTTCCCCTGTTTTCTCCTAAAGTGCTCTTGGATAAATTGTTTGTTCATGTTTCAGCTTAAAGTACTTTCACAAAGAACAAACCAGTGCATGCCCTCAGTGAAGTGATTGAGTGGCTGAAGTTTCATGCAGCTAGCAACAACACTGTTTGATTTCCAGCTCCATTGCCATTCACACCTATAGGCCATAATGAAGTGAAACCTAAAAATTCAAATTGTTCTTGACACTGAACCATTGAACACTGAAGGCCCAAATATGGGGAGCCTATAAGGCTAGGTCAAGGATGAATCCTGTATAGAATCAACCAAAAAAAATTCGAAGCTCTTTCAGTACTTGTGTATTCTGCTTGCTCCTAAAGCACTCAGAGATAAAGTTGTTTCTTTCTACTTCAGCTTAAGGACACTTCACAGGAAACAAACCAGAGAATGCTCACTGAGATCTAATTGAGTGTGTGAAGTTTCAAGCCTTTGCACACACCCTGTTTGATTTCCAGCTTCATTTCCATTCACCCCTATAGGGCAAAAAGAAGAGAAACATGAAAATTGATACTGTTCCTGAGAGAAAATCCTTTTTGTAAGAGGCCCAAACATTTGGTGTATAGAAAAATAGGAAAAATTGAATCCTGCCCAATATTATAGAGATTTTTAAAAAGCTAACTCTAACCCTAACACGGGGTCTAAACTTAGTAGTAACACTAACTCTAACCATAACCCTAATCTGTTTAGAGAACAGAAACCTAACCTAACAGATCATAGAAGTTTAACAATTGGAGGGCCTAGTGTGGCAAGCTTACAGATGAATCATGGGCAGTTTCAAAGAAATCTGACAAAATAATTGGGTGAGCTATTTCAGTACATGCATATTTCCCTGTTTTCTCCTAAAGTGTTCTCAGATAAATTTGTATTGCATGCTTCAGCTTATTATTAATTTCACAAGGAACAAACCAGAGAGGGCCCACAGAGAACTGATTGAGTGTGTGAAGTTTTAAGCAGTTAGCACCAACCTTGTTTGAATTCCAGCTCCATGTCCATTTACCCATGTAGGTCAAAATGAAGTGAATCTGTAAAATATAAATTGTTCCTGTCAGCAAAGAATTGAACCTAGAAGGCTGAAACCTGGGGAACAGAGTAAGGCTAGGTAAAAATGTATCATTCCCAGTATCAAAGAAATTTGAACAAGGCAAACTCTAACCCTAACACTAGACCTAACTCTAACCATAAGCCTAAACCTAACCTGTTTAGAGAACCTTCAATCATATAAGTATCAAAGTTGAGGGGCCTAGTGGGGCAAGCTAACAGATGAATTCTGGCCAGTATCAAAGAAATTTGACCAAATGATTGGGGGAGGTAGTTTAGTACATGCATATTTTCCTGTTGTCTCCAAAAATTCTCTCACATAGAGTTGTTTTTCATGCTTCATCTTTGGGATACTTTCACAAGGAAAAAACCAGCGAGTCCTTACAGAGAACTGATTGAGTATGTGAAGTTTCAAGCAGCTTGTAGCAAAAATCCTGTTTGATTTCCAGCTCCATTTCCATTTACCCATATAAGAAAAAATGGAGTCAAACCTTAAAATGAAAACTTAAATACTGACAGAAAACCAGTGAACATAGAAGGCCCAAACCTGGGTAACATAGTAAGGCTATGTAAAAATATAAATCCTGCCTAGTATCAAAGAAATTTGAACAAAACTACTGTAAACCTAACATTAGCTCTTAATCTATCCTTAATCCTAAACCTACAGCTTACCCTAGCCTGTTTAGAGAACCTTTGATCATAGAAGTTCCAAACTAAGGAAGCCTAGTGGGGAAAGCTAACAGATTAATCCTGCACAGTATCAAAGAATTCTGAGCAAATAATTGGGGGAAGTGTTTCAGTACATGCATATTTCCTTGATTTCACCAAAATTGCTCTGGGAATAAGTTGCTTTGCATATTTCAGCTGAGGGCAACATTTACAAGGAACAAACCAGAGAGTGCCCACAGAGAACTGATTGAGTGTGTGCAGTTTCAAGCAGCTAGCGCCAACCCTGTTTGATTTCTTGCTTCATTTCTCTTCACCAAAATAGTTCAAAACAAAGTTAAACGTTAAAATACAAACTGTTCTGGACAGTGAACCTTTGAACTAAGAATTCCCAAATCAGGGAACATTGTGAGACTAGGTAAAAGATAAATCCTGCCCAGTATCAAAGATATATAACTCTAACCCTAACACTAGGTTTAAACCTAGCCCTTACCCTAACCATAAACCTAACCCTAATCTGTTTAGAGAACCTTTTATCATAGAATTTCCAAATTAAGGGAGCCTAGTGGGGCAATCTAACAGATGAATCTTGTGCAGTATCAAAAAAATCTGACCAAATAATTTGGGGAGGTAGTTCAGTACATGTATATTTCCCTGTTGTCTCCAACAGTACTTTCGGATAAAGAAGTTTTTGCATGCTTCATCATTGGGAAACGTTCACAAGGAAGAAACCAGAAAGTGCCCACATAGACTGATTGATTGTGTGCAGTTTCAAGCATCAAGCACCAACCTTGTTTGATTTTGAGCTCCATTTCCATTTACCTGTATAGATCAAAATGAAGAAAACCTTAAAATACAAACTGTTCTTGTCTCAGTGAACCATTGAAAGGAGAAGGCCCAAACCTGGGGAAAACAGTAAGTTTAGGTAAAAGACGAATTATGCCAAGTATCAAATGAATTTGAACAAAACTCACTCGAACTCTAACAGTATATATAACCCAACCCTAACCTAATTCTAAACTATTGAGAGTACCTATGATCATAGAAGTCCCAAATTTAGGGAGCCTAGTGGAACATCTTAACAGATGAATCCTGTGCTGTATCAAAGAAATTTGATTAAAAAAAAATTGGGGGAGGTATTTCAGTACATTCACATTTCCATGTTTTTCCTTAAGGTTCTCTTGGATAAATTATTTTTTCATGCTTCAGTTTAAGGTACTTTCACAAAGAAAAAACAAAGAGTGCCCACAGAGAGCTGATTGAGTGTGTGAAGGTTCATGCAGCTACCACCAACCCTGTTTGATTTCCAGCTCCATTGCCATTCACACCTATAGGCCATAATGAAGTGAAACCTAAAAACAAAACTGTTCCTGACACTGAACCATTGAACCTTGAATGCTCAAACTTGGGGAGCCTACTAAGGCTAGGTCAAGTACGAATCCTGTACAGTATCAAAGTATTCCAACCAAAAAATTGAAGCTCTTTCACTACATGTGTATTCTGCTAGCTCCTAAATCACTCAGAGATAAAACTGTTTCTTTCTACTTCATCATAGAGATACTTCCACAGGAAACACCAGATTATGCTCACTGAAAATTGATGGAGTGTGTGAAGTTTCAAGCAGCTAATCCAAACACTGTTTGATTTCCAGCTTCATTTCCATTCACCCCTATACGGCAAAGAGAAGAGAAACATGAAAATTGAAACTGATACTGAAAGCAAACGCTTTATGTAGGAGGCCCAAATATTTGGAGTATAGTCAAAATAGGAAAAAGATGAATCCTGCACAGTATCAGAGAAATTTGAAAACAAAACTAACTCTAACCCTAACACTAGGTCTAATCCTAGTCCTAACACTAACCCTAACACTAACCTTAGCCTGTTTAGAGTCCCTTTGATCCTAGAAGTCCCACACTTGTGGAGCCAAGTTGGGTAGGCTAACAGATGAATCTTTCACAGTATCAAAGAAATCTGACCAAAAAATTGGGGGGAGGTAGTTTAGTATTTGCATATTTCCCTGTTTGTTCCTAAAGTGCTTTCACATAAAGTTGCTTTGCATGCTTCACCTTAGGTCTAATTTTACAAGGAATAAACCAGAGAATGCCCATAGAAAACTGATTGAGTGTGTGAGGTTTGAAGTAGCTAGTACTACCTCTGTTGGATTTCCAGCTCCATTTCCATTTATGTGCATAGGTCAAAATGAAATGAAAACTTAAAATACAAACTGTTCAGGAGAGCAAACACTTGGCCCAAGAGGCCCAAACCAGAGAATATAGTAAGGCTAGGTAAAAGTTGTATCCTGACCAGGATCAAAGAAATATGAACAAAACTAAATCTAACAAAACATTAGCTGTAACCCTAGCAGTAAACTAATACTAAAACTAACTTAACCTGTTTAGAGAACCAGTGATCATAGTAGTCCCCAAATAAAGGAGCCTAGTGGGGCCAGCTAACAGATGAATCCTGTGCAGTATCAAAGAAATCTGAGAAATAATTGGGGGAGGTATTTCATGCATATTCCCTGTTTTCTCCTAATGTGCTCTTTGATAAATTATTTTTTATGCTTCAGTTTAAGGTAATTTTCCAAAGAACAACCAGAGAGTGCCCACAGACAGCTGATTGAGTGTTTGAAGTTTCAAGCAGCTAGTACTAACTCTGTTTGATTTCCAGTTCCATTTTAATTCACATCTATAGGCCATATTAAAGTGAAACCTAAAAATTCAAATTCTTCCTGACAGTGAACTGGAAAAACTTGAAAACCCAAACATGGGGATCCTACTAAGGCTAGGAAAAGGATGAATCCTGTACAGTATCAAACTAATCCAAGCAAAATATTGAAGCTTGCTCCTAAAGTGCTCACATAAAGCTGTTTCTTTAATTCAGCTCTGAGCTACTTCCACCAGAAACAAATGACATAATTTGCACTGAGAATTGATTGAGTGTGCAAATTTTCAAGAAGCTAGCACAAACCCTTTTTGAGTCCAGCTCCATTTCCATTGACCCCTATAGGGCAAAATGAAGTGAAACATGAAAATTAAAACTACTCCTGAGAGCAAACCCTTTTACCTAGGAGGCCCAAACATGGGGAGTATACTAAGAATAGGAAAAAGATAAATCCTGCCCAGTATCAAAAAAGTAGGAAAAAACTAACTCTAACCCTAACATTAGTTCTAACACTTGCCTTAACTCTAACCATAACCCTAAGCGTAACCTGTTAAGAGAACCTTATATCATAAAAGTTTCAAACTTGGGGAGACTTGTGGGGCAAGCTTATGGATCAAAAAATCTGACCAAATAATTGGGGGATGTATTTCAGGACATGCATTTGCCCTGTTTTCTCCTAAAGTGCTCTTGGATAAATTTGCTTTGCATACTTCAGCTTATGGCTACTTTGACAAGGAAGAAACCATAGAGTGCCCACAGACAACTGATTGAGTATGTGAAGTTTAAACCAGCTAGCACCAACCCTCTGATTTCTAGCTCCATTTGCATTTACCCAAATAGGTCAAAATGAAGTGAGACATTAAAAATAACTATTCCTGACAGCGAACAATTGAACCAAGAAGGCCCAAAACTAGGGCACAAAATAAGGCTGGGTAAAAGATAAATTTTTCCCAGTATCAAAGAAATTTGAACAAAACAAACTCTAACCCTAACTCTAGCTCTAAATCTAGTGCTAACCCTAACCTAACACTAACCCTTACCTGTTTAGAGAACCATTGATCCTAGAAGTGCCAACCTTGGGGAGCCTAGTGGAGCAAGCTAAAAGATGAATACTGCACAGTATCAAAGAAATCTGACCAAATTGTTGGAAGACTTATTTCAGTACATACATGTTTCTCTGTTTTCTCCTTAAGGGCTCTCTGATACAGTTTCTTTTGCATGCTTCATTATTGGCCTACCTTCAAAAGAAAGAAACCAGAGAGTGCCCAGTGAGAACTGATTGTGTGAAGTTTCAAGCACCTCCTGCCAACCATGTTTGATTTCCATCTCAATTTTCATTCATGTCAAGAAGCCATAATTAAGGGAAACCTTAAAATACAAACTGTTCCTGACAGTGAACCATTGAACCGAGAAGGCGCAAACTTGTGGAGCATAGTAATGTTAAGTAAAAGATAAATCCTGCCCAGTATCATAGAAATTTGAAGAAAACTAGGGCCACATAGGTGCTCTCACTGCAGATGAAAGGCTCAGCTCCGCGGTTGTTCTGGGCGCAGACAGCAGTCTCAGCCACGCAGGCGCTCTCAGCGCAGATAGAAGGCACCATAGACCACAGAGGTTTTGCTTGTGAGTCACCAGACCAAGCTCTGGACACAGCACAAGGTCAATCCAGAACCACCCACCACACCAAACATCATACACAGGTAATCGATGGAATCCATCTTGCAAAATTTTACTTTGCATCCATCAGTGGGCATGGCTACCAGCTCAGTTCTGCAGCTGATCAGGTACCCATTTTCAACTCCCCTACCTCAAGTTGTGAAAATTCAAGATTTTTTTCTGACAAGCTTTTGGGGGGCATTGCTATCAATGTGGAACAGCAACTGTACAGGCACCTGGTTTCCAATTCAGAGATAAGTGTAGGGAGGCTTCAGGTAGAAGCTCAAGCCCTCTTACCCTGGCTACTTCCACCACACTAAGCAGAGACTCAAGCAAGGAATAGACAACTCCACCTACTACAAGAAAAGAAAACAGACTTTGGAGACACTTTTTTTTTAAGAGAGAGAGAGAGAGGAGAGGGAGGGAGGGAGAGAGAGAGAGAGAGAGAGAGAGAGAGAGAGAGAGAGAGAGAGAGAGAGAGAATTTTTTAATATTTATTTTTTAGTTTTCGGCAGACACAACATCTTTGTTTGTATGTGGTGCTGAGGATCGAACCCGGGCCACATGCATGCTAGGCAAGTACACTACCGCTTGAGCCAAATCCCCAGCCCTTGGAGACACTTTTTTTTTTTTTTTACTTTTCTTTTCTCACTCTTCTCATCCATTCTCCTCTACCCTTCCCCCTCTGGTCCTCACAACCTCAACATATGTGAAACCAAGAACTTTGCATGAAATTGAACTTTAAGAACTGAATCACCAGAATAGTATAATATAGAGAAATTGCATAGGCCCCACCACATCACCCCTTTATTTTCTCTTATTTTCTTTCTCCCTGTCTTTCTTTATGTCCTTGTTATTTTTTTCTTGTTTTTTTCTTTCTCCCTCTATCCCAATTTCAGCCTCCCAAATTTTACTATTTATACATAGGGTAATTTTATGAATACAGATAAGGAATATGGATTTATACATTCTTCCATGAGTTCCCCCTGTCTATTCATTAGAGTTCTCTTCCAAATTTGCTAAATTAGATTAATCCCATACACTCACTCCTTTCCCCCTTAACATAGCATCCTACCCCTGACCCTCAGTTCTCTATACTCGACCAGAAATGGTATGCCTTTTATGAAACTAATGACTATATTCTAAATAATAATTGAAGCCAACATCTGTAGACATAGAGTATAGATATAAATGTATTTATAATGGATAGGCTTAGGCTTCGGGTTAGGGTTAGATTTAGAGTTAGGTTTTGATCTATGGTTACGGCTAGGGCTAAGGATGGGGCAAGGGTTAGGATTAGAGTTAGGGTTCGGTTTAGTGTTATGGTAAGGGATAGGGTTAGAACAAGTTATAGGGCTAGTGTGAGAGTTAGAGTTCATCTTAAGTTTAGGGTTAGGGTTAATGTTAGGGTTAGGGATAGGGCTAAGTTAGGGCTAGTGTTAGTGTTAGGTTTAGGCCTAGGGTTAGGGTTAGAGTTAGGGTTATGATAGGGTAAAGGATTGGGTTATAGCTAGGTTGAGGGCTAGGGCAAGTATTAAAATTAGAGTTAGGGATAGTGTTAGGGTTAGGGTTAGGGTTAAAGCTAGGTTTAGGGCTAGGATGAGGGCTAATATTTGTGTTGGGTTTAGGGCTAGTATTAGGGCTAGGGCTAATGTCAGGTTTAGGGTTACAGTTAGAGATAGATTTAGTGTTAGGTTTATGGCTTCATCCAGTGTAGGGGTTAGGTTTATACTAAGGGTCAGTTTTAGAGCCAGGGTTATTATTAGGGTCAGTATCAAGGTGAGGATTTGGGTTAGGTTAGGGTTTAGATTTAGGGCTTGAATTATCATTAGGTTTAGTGTTAAGTTAATAAAAGGGTTAGGTTTAGCATTTAGATGTGGTTTAGTGTAATGGATAGGGTTAGTGTTAGGCCTAGGTTTAGCATAAGTGTTGGGTTATCATTAGGGTAATGGATAGGGTTAGACCTAAGATTAGGGGTAGGGATATGTATAGGATTAGTGCTTTTGTTTAGGTTAGGGTAAGGTTTATATTTAGGGTTACAGCTAGATTTAGAGGCTGGGGATGTGGCTCAAGTGGTGGCGTGCTCACCTGGAATGCACAGGGCACTGGGTTCGATCCTCAGCATCACATACCAACAAAATAAAGATGGGTGTCCATTGAAAACCAAAAAATAAATATTAAAAAAAGAAGGATTAGGACTCGGATTAAGGCTAGGTTTTGGGTTCGGTTAGGGCTAGTATTAAAGCTACGAATAATGTAGGAAGTAGTGTTATGATTAGCGCTAGTGATAGGGTCAGGGTTAGGGCTAGGTCTAGAGTTAGGGTTAAGTTTATGGTTATGATGATATTTACAGCTAGGTTTAATGTTAGGATCAGAGTCAGGGTCTGGATTAGTTTTCAGGTTAGGGTTAGGACTAGAATTAGAGATAGGATTAGGGCTAGATGTAGGGTTAGGGTTTGGCTTAGGTTAAGTGTTAGGGTTAGGATTATGATTCAGTTTTGTTTTAGGGCTAGGTGTAGAGTTAGGGCTAGTTTTAGGATTAATGTTAGGATTAAGGCTAGTGTTAGTGTGAGGTTTAGGCTTAGGTTTAGGGTTAGATTTAGAGTTAGGTTTAGATCTAGGCTTTGAGCTAGGAGTAAGGATAGTGCTAGGATTAGGGATAGGTTTAGGGCTAG
Source organism: Marmota flaviventris (assembly GCF_047511675.1). NCBI lineage: Eukaryota > Metazoa > Chordata > Mammalia > Rodentia > Sciuridae > Marmota > Marmota flaviventris. The sequence goes on along the minus strand of NW_027288095.1, from coordinate 112,201 downwards.
GTATAGGGTGATGGTAAGGGATAGTGTTAGAAGTAGGTATAGGGCTAGGGTGAGAGTTTGAGTTAGTCTTAGCCTAGGGCTAGGGTTAGTGTTAGGGTTAGGCCTATTTTTAGGGCTAGGCTTAGTGTTAGTGTTAGGGCTATGGTTATGTTTAGGTTAAGGTATAGGATTGTAGCTACATTAAGGCTAAGGTGAAGATTAGAATTAGGGTTAGGGTTAGGGTTAGGTTTATGACTAAGGTGAGGTTTATGGCTAGGATCTGGGCTAAGGTTTGTGTTAGGGTTAGGGCTAGGATTAGAGCTAGGGTTAATATTAGGTCTAGGGTTACAGTTAGGGAGAGTTTTAGGGTTAGGTTTATAGCTAGGTCTATTGTAAGGGTTTGGTTTCTTGTTAGAGTTAGATTTAGAGCTATGGGTATTATTAGAGTCAGGGTCAGCGTTATTGCTTTTATTAGGTTAAGGCTCAAGTTATCATTACAGTTAGGGATAGGTTAATGATGGTTTTAGGTTTAAAGTTCAAGTTAGGTCAGAGTTGGTTCAGGGCTAGGGTTTGGACTCGAATTAGGGCTAGGGTTAGGGTTAGGTGTAGGGTTAGGTTTTGGTTTAGGTTAAGTTTTAAAGTTAGGACTATGGCTCAGTTTTGTTTTAGGGCTAGGGCTATGGATAGGGTTAGTTTTAGGCTTAGCATTAGGTTTAGAGCTAGTGTTAGGTTTAGATTTAGGCTTAGGGTTAAAGTTTGATTTAGATTTAGGATTAAATCTAGGATTAGGTCTAGGGCTAAGGATAGGGCTACTGTTGGGTCATGGTGTATGGCTACGATTAGGGTTATGGTAAGGGATAGGGTTAGAACTAGGAATTGGGCTAGGGTGAGAGTGAGAGTTATTCTTACGGCTAAGCTTAGTGTTTGGTTAGGTATAGGGCTTAATTAGGGCTAGGAATAGGGCTAGGTTTATGGTTATGTTTAGGCCTAGGGTTAGTTTTAGGATTAGAGTTAGGTTTAGTGTAAGCCATGGGGTTAGAGTTAGGGATATGGCTAGGGTGAAGGTTAGAGTTAGAGTTGGGGCTAGGGTTTCATTAAAGTTATGATTAAGGCTAGGTTTAGGGCTAGGATGAGGACTAGGTTTTGGTTAGGGTTAGGGCTAGGATTTGTGTTAGGGTGAGTGTCAGATCTAGTGTTATGGTTAGGGATAGTTTTAGGGTTAGGTTTATGGCTACATTTAGTGTAAGTGTTAGGTTTAGGGTAAGGTTCAAGTTTAGAGCTAGGGGTATTATTAGGGTCAGGGTCAGGTTTAGGGTTTTATTTAGGTTAGGGTTTAGGGTTAGAGCTCAAATGAGCATTAGGGTTTGGGTTAGGGTAATGATAGGGTTTGGTTTTAGGGTTCAGGTTAGATTTAGCATAGTAGATAGGGTTACAGTTAAAGATAGGGTTAGATTTAGGCCTAGGGTTAGCATTATAATTAGGGTCATGTTTACAATAATTGATAGGGTTAGAGCTAAATTTAGGGCTAGGGTTATGGATAGAATTAGGGCTAGGGTTAGTGTTAGGGTTATGGGTTTGGTTTGGGTGAATGTTAGGTCTAGAATTATGGCTAGGGCAAATGTCAGGTCTAGGGTTATGGTTAAGGATAGTTTTAGGGTTAGGTTTATGGCTAGGTCTAGTATAAGGGTTAGGTTTAGGGGTAGGGTCAGGATTAGAGCTATTTATATTATCACAGGAAGGGTCAGAGTTAGGGTTTGGTTGGGTTAAGTTTTAGGGTTAGGGCTTCAATTAGCATTAGGCTTAGAGTTAGAGTAATGATGGGGTTAGGTTTAGCATTAAGGTTAGGTTTAGGCTAATAAAATAGGTTACGGTTAGGGATAAGTTTAGGGTTAGGCCTAGGATTACCATTAGAGTTATGGTTATGGTTAAGGTAATGGATAGGTTTAGAGCTAGTGATATAGCTAGGGTTATGGTTAGAATTCTGGCTAGTGTTAGGGTAAATTTTAGGGCTATGTTCTGGGTTAGGGTTAGGTTTAGGGTTAGGTTTAAAGCTAGGGTTAAGGCTCAGATTAGGGCTTGGTTTTCAGTTTGGTTAGGGCTAGGGTTAAGGCTATGGCTAATGTATGAACTAGTGTTGCAATTAGTGCTACTTTTTGGGTTAGGGTAAGGGCTAGGTCTAGTATTACAGTTAGGTTTAGGGTTAGGGTGATGTTTAGAAAAAGGGTTATTGTTAGGGTTAGTGTCAGAGTCAGGGTTAGTTTTAGGGTTAGGTTTAGAACTTGAATTAGGGCTAAAGTTAGTAGTAGTTGTACGGTTAGGGTTTGGTTTAGGTTAAGGGTGAGGAATATATTTTGGTTTTGTTTTAGGGATAGGGCTACAGTTTTGGCTAGATTATGGATTAGCATCAGGGTTAGGGCTAGTGTTAGGTTGAGTTTTAGGCTTAGGGTTAGGGTTAGATTTAGAGTTAGGGTTAGATCTAGGATTAGGGCTAGGGCTAAGGCTAGGGTTAGGGTTATGGTAATGAATATGGTTGGAACTAGGGATATGGCTAGGGAGAGAATTAGAGTAAGTCATAGTAGTAGTCTTAGGGTTAGGGTTAGGGCTTATTAGGGCTAGGATTAGGGCTAGGTTTAAGGCTAGGGTTAGGGGTAAATTGGGGCTAGGATTAGGACTAGGGTTAATGTTAGAGTTAGGGCTAAATTAGGGATAGGATTAGGCTAGAGTTAGGGTTAGGGTTAGAGCTAAATTAGAGCTAGGATTGGGCTAGGGTTAGTGTTAGGGTTAGGGCTACATTAGGGCTAGTATTAAGGCTAGGGTTAGTGTTAGGGTTAGACTAAGGGATTGGTCTAGAGTTAGGGTTAGCATTGGTGTTAAGGTTAAGTTTAGGGGAATGGGTAGGGTTATAGCTAGCTTTAGGGATAGGGTGAGGGTTAGAATTAGGATTAGACTTAGGGTTATGTTTAAGTTTAGGATTAATTCTAGGTTTAGGGCTAGGGTTTCTGTTAAGGTTATGGCTAGGACAAGATCTAGGGCTAATATCAGGTCTAGGGTTAACGTTAAAAATAGGTTTAGGGTTAGGTTATGGCTAGGTCTAGTATAAGAGGTTTAGGTTAAAGGTCAGCTTTAGGGCTAGGGTTATTATTAGGGTCAGAGTCAGGGTCAGGGATAGCATTTGGTTTAGCTAAAGGTTTAGGGTTAAGGCTCGAATTAGCATTAGGGTTACGTTTAGGATTAGGGTAATGGATAGGGTTTGGTTTAGGTTTCAGTTAAGGTTTAGGTTAATGGATGGGTTAGGTTTATCAATCAGGTTAGTGTTACCATTAGGGTTAGGGTTTTGTTTAGTGTAATGGATAAGCTTAGAGCTAGGGTTATAGCTAGGTTATGGTTTGGATTAACTCTAGGATTAGGACTAGGTTTATGGTGTGATTTAGGGTAAGTTTTAGGGTTAGAATAGGTGTTAAGTTTAGGGCTAGGGTTATAGTTAGGTTAGGGTAAGGGTTGATGTTTGAGCTAGGGTTAGGGCTAGGGAGAGGGTTAGGTTTAGGTTTACATTTATGGGTAGAGTTAGGTTTAGTGTTAGGGATGGGGTTTTAATTAGGATTAGGTTTAGGGTTAGGGTAATGGATATGGTTAGAGCTAAAGTTCAGGCTAGGTTTAACGTTAGGATTAGGGTAGGGTTAGGGATAGGGTTTAGGATAGAGCTAGGGTTATGTTTAGTGTAAAGGTTAGGCTTTGAGCTAGAGTTAGGTCTAAGGAGGGGCTTAGGTTAGGGATAGGTTTAGCGCTAGGGTTAGGCTAAGGGTAATTCTTAGAGCTAAGTTTAGGCCTAGAATTAGGGCTAGGTTTTGTGTTAGGTTTAGAGCTAGGGTTAGGACTATGGGTAATGTAAGAACTAGGGTCATGTTTAGGGCTAGTTTTAGGGTTAGGGTTATGGCTAGGTCTAGTGTTAGGTCTAGGTTTTGAGTTAGTGTCATGGTTAAAGCTAGGTTCAGTGTTAGAATTAGGGTCAGTTTTTGGGATAGGGTTAGGGTTAGGGTTAGAGGCAGAATTAGGACTAGGTTTAGGTCTAGGGGTAGGGTAAGTGTTTGATTTAGGTTAAGGGTTATTGTTAGGGCTTATTCTAGGTTTTTGTTTAGGTCTAGGGCTAGAGTTATAGCTATATTTAGGATTTTCTGTGGGTCTAGGTCTAGTGTTAGGCTTAGGTATAGGTATAGGGTTACCAGTAGGGTTAGTGTTAGGGTTTGATTTAGGGTTAGGGTAAGGTTTAGACCTAGGGTTACTGTTAGGGGCAGATGAGGGTCAGGGTTAAGTTTAGAGGTAGAATGAGGGCTAGGGTTAAGACTAGTATTACGGTTAGAGTTTAAGTTAGGCTAAGGATTAGGATTAGAACTAGGGTTATCATTTGTGTTAGAGTTTGGCTTAGTGTAAGGAATAGGGTTAGGGTTAGGGATAGTGTTAGGGTTAGGGTTAGGGCTAGTATTATGATTAAATCTAAGGTTAGGGCTCAGAGTGGGGGTAGAATTTGTGCTAGGGTTAGGGCTATGGTTAGGACAATGACTAATGTATGAACTAGGGTTATGATTAAGGCTAGTTTTAGGGTTAGATTAAGGCTCAATAAAGTGTTAGGATAATTTTAGGTTAGGGTGAGGATTAGTGCTAGGATTAGTGTTAGGGTCAGTGTCAGGGTCAGGGTTAGTTTTAGAGTTAGTTTTAGGGTTAGTTGTAGCGTTAGGGTTTGATTTAGGTTAAGAGTTATGATTAGGGCTTTGGCTTGGTTTTGGTTTATGGCTAGGGCTAGGGATAGGGCAAGTTTTAGGATTAGCGTTATGGTTAGGGGTAGTGTTAGGGTTTGGTTTAGACTTATTGTTACAGTTAAATTTTGAGTTAGGTTTAGATTTAGACTTAGGCTTGGATCTAGGATTAGGATTAAGGCTAAGGATAGAACTAGGACTAGGGCTAGGGCAAGAGTTAGAGTTAGTCTTATGGCTAGGTTTAGGGTTAGGATAGGATTAAATAAAGGCTAGGATTAACAGTAGACTTTGTGTTAGGCCTAGGTTTAGGGCGAGGGTTAGGGTTAGGTTTAAGGTTATGGTTAGTTTTGGGGTATAGGATGAGGTATAGGTAGGTTTAGGGCTAGAGTGAGGAACAGAATTAGGGTTAAGGCTCGGGTTATGGTTTGGGTAGAATTAAGCCTAGGTTTAGGGCTAGGATTATGGCTAGGGATAATTTTAGGTCTATTGTTATGATTAAAAATAGTTTTAGGATTAGGTTTTTGGCTACGTCTTGTAAAAGGGTTAGGTTTAGGGTTAGGGTCAGCTTTAGAGCTAAGGGTACTCTTAGGGTCAGGGTCGTGATTAGTGTTTTACATAGGTTAAGGTTTAATGTTAGGGCTCAAAATAGCATTAGAGTTAGGATTAGGGTAAAGATAGTGTTAGGTTTAGGTTTCAGGTTAGGTTTAGTGTAATGGATAGGGTTAGGATTAGGGATACAGTTAGATTTAGGCCCAGTTTTAGCATTAGGGTTAGGGTTATTTTTAGGGTAATGGATAGGGTTAGAGATAAGGGTACGGCTAGGGTTATTGTTACAATTATTGATAGGGTTAGGCTTAGGGTTAGGTTTAGGGTTAAATCTAGGGTTACAGCTAGATTTATAGTTATGATTAGTGATAGGGTTAGGGTTAAGGGTAAATATAGAGATAGTGCTTGGTATCAGGCTAAGTTTTGTGTTAGTTAAGGCTAGGTTTAGGATAATGGCTAATGTAAGTACCAGGTTTGCGATTAGGGCTAATTTTAGAATGAGAGTTAGGGCTAGGTCTATTGTTAGGTTTAGGTATAGGGTTAGGGTGATGTTTAGAGCTAGGGTTAATGTTAAGGTCAGAGTCAGGGTCACTGTTAGTTTTAGGGTTTGGCTTAAAATTCGAATAAGGGCTAGAGTTATGGCTAAGTGTAGGGTTAGGGCTTAGTTTATATTAAGGGTTAGGGTTAGCTCTACGGCTTGGTTTTGTTTTAGGGCTAGGGTTAGTGCTAGTTTTAGGATTAGCTTTAGTGTTAAGGCTAGTGTTAGGTTTAGGTTTAGGCTAAGGGTTAGGGTTAGACTTAGAGTTAGGGTTAGATCTAGGGTTGCTGCTAGGGCTATGAATAGGCCTAGTTTTAGATCTATGGTTTGGGCTAGGATTAGGGCTCCAGTAAAGTATAGGGTTAGAACTAGGGTTAGGACTAAGGTGATAGTTAGAGTTAGTCTTTGGGCTTGGGTTAGGGTTAAGGTTAGGAATAGGGCTAAATTAGATCTAAGATTAGGGCTAGGGTTAGTGTTAGAGTTAGGCCTAGGGTTATGGTTAGGGTTATACTTAAAGCTATGTTTAGGGCTAAGATAAGTGCTGGGGTTTGTGTTAGGGTTAGGGCTAGGATAAGGGCTAGGGCTAATATCAGGTCTAGCGTTATGCTTAGGGTTAGTTTTGGGATTACTTTTATGTCTAGGTCTAGTGTAATTGTTAGGTATAGGGTAAGAGTGAGGTTTAGAGCTAAGGGAATTATTAGGGTCAGTGTCAGTGTTATGATTTGGTTTAGGTTTGAGTTTAGGGTTAGGGCTTGAATTATCATTAGGGTTAGGGTTAGGGTAATGATTGGATTAGGTCTAGGGTTCATGGTAGGTTTAGGGTAATAAGTTTAGGGATAGAGATGTGTTTAGGGTTAGGCCTAGGGTTAGCGTTAGAGTAAGGATTATGTTTAGGTTAATGATACAGTTAGATTTAAGGTTAGGGCAAGGGTTATGGTTAGAATTAGGTCTTGATTTATGGTTAGGGTGAGGGTTAGAACTAGGGTTAGGATAAGGTTATGTTTAGTGTAAGGTTTAGGTTCTGAGCTATGGTTAGGGCTAGGCTGAGTGTTAGGTTCAGGATTAGGTCTAGGGATAGGATTATGGTAGGTTTGGGGTTAGTGTTATGGTGAGGATTAGATCTAGGATTAATGGTAAGGTCAGTAAAAGGCTCAGGGTTAGTGTTAGGTTTTTGGATAGGGCTAGATCTAGAATGAGGGCAAGGGTAAGGGCTATTAATAAGGTTAGTGTTTTGGTTAGCCTAAGGATTAGGGATAGGTCTAGGGTTACCCTTAGGTTTAGGGTTTTGCTTAAATAAGGGATTGGCTTAGAGCTAGGGTTAGGGCTATGGTTATGGTTAGAGTTAGGATTAAAGCTAGGTTTAGAGCTCGGATTAGGCCCAGGTTTTGTGTTAGAGTTATGGCTAGGTTAGGGCAATGGGTAATGTAAGAACTAGGGTTACCATTAGGGTTAGTTTTAGTGTTAGAGTATGGGTTATGTTTAGTGGTAGGGTTAGGTTTAAAGTTAGGGTGATATTTATAGCTAGGGTTCGTGTTAGAATAGGAGTCAGAATCAGGCTTACTTTTAGGGTTAGAGTTAGGACCCTAATTAGGGCTAGGGTTCCTGTAGGGTCCAGTTTAAGGTGAGGGCAGTGTTTAGAGCTAGGGTGAGTGTTAGGATATGAGTCAGCATCAGGGTTGGTTTTAAGGTTAGTGTTAGGACTCGAACTAGGGCTAGGGTTAGGTCTACTAGTAATGTTAGGCTTTGGTTTAATTTAAGGTTTAGGGTTAGGGCTAATTCTCGGTTTTGTTTTAGTCCTAGGGTTAGGGTTAAGTCTAGTGTTAGTGTTAGGCTTAGGCTAGTGTTAGGGTTAAATTTAGAATTAGGGTTAGATCTAGGATTAGGGCTAGAAAAGGATAGGGCAAGGGTTATGGCTAGGTTTAGGGTTATGTAAGGGATAGAGTTAGAACTAGGGGTATGACTAGGGCGAGAGTTAGTCTTAGGGCTAGGGCTAGGGTTAGGGTTAGAGATAGGGCTAAATTAGGGCTAGGATTAGGGCCAAGTTTAGTGTTTAGTTAAAGCCTAGGGTTAGGGTTAGAGTTAGGGATAGAGTTTAAAGTTACCATTTAGAGTTTAGGTTTATGGTTAGGGCAAAGTTAGGGGTAAAGGATGGCTTTATAGCTAGGTTTAAAGGTAGGGTGAGCGTTATAATTAGGGTTAGAGCTGTGGTTAGTGTTAGGGTTATGATTCAGACTAGGTTTAGGGCTAGGATGAGGGCTAGGGATTTTTTTTTAGGGTTGGGGCTAGGATTAATGCTAGGGCTAATTTCAGGTCCAGAATTATGGTTAAAGAATAGTTTTAGGATTAAGATTATGGGTACATCTAGTGTAAGGTTAGGTTTAGGGTTAGCATCTGTTTTAGAGCTAGGGGTATTATTAGGGTCAAGTTCTGGGTTAGGGTTTGGGATAGGTTAAAGTTTAAAGTTAGGGCTTGAATTAGCTTTAGGGTTAGGGTTATGGTTATGCTAATGGATAGAATTAGAAATCAGTTTAGGGCTAGGGTTATGGTTATGATTAGGTCTAGGTTTTGGGTTAAGTTAGTGCTGGGTTAGTGTTATGGCTAATGTAAGTACTAGGGTTATGATTACAGCTAATTTTAGTGTTTTAGGGCTAGGTTTACTGTTAGGTTTAGGTTTAGGTTAGGGTGATGTTTAGACCTCGGGTTAATGTTATGGTCAGAGTAAGGATCAAGGGTAGTTTTAGGGTTTGGCTTAAAACTCAAATTAGGGCTGGGGTTGGGGCTAGGTGTAGAATTAGGGCTTGGTTTTAGGTTAAGGGTTGGGGTTAGAGGTTTGTCTTGGTTTGGTTTTAGGGCTACAGTTAGGGTTAGGGCAATTTTTAGGATTAGTGTTAGGGTTAAGGCTAGTGTTAGAATTAGGCTTAGGCTTCAGTTTAGGGTTAAATTTAGAGTTAGTTTTTTATCTACGGTTAGTGCTAGGCTAAGGATAAGGCAAGGGTTAGGACTAGGATTTGGGATAGTGTTAGGTTTATGGGAAGGGATAGGATTAGAGTGATAGGGCCAGTGTGAGAGTTAGAGTTATTCTTAGGGCTAGGATTAGGTTAGGGTTAGGGATAGGGCTAAATTATGGCTAGGGTTAGTGTTAGGGCTAGGGTTAGGGCTAGATTTAGAATTAGCATCAGGGTTAGGGCTAGTTTTAGACTTAGGCATCGAGTTAGGGTTAGATTTAAAGTTAGGTTTCGATCTAATGTTAAAGCTAGGGCTAAGGATAGGGAAATTGTGATGAAAAGGGTTAGGGATAGAGTTAGGGTTACGTTTAGGGTAAGGGATGTGGTTTTGGCTAGGTTTAGGGCTACAACAAGGGTTAGTATTAGGGTTAGGGCTACAGTTAGGGTTAGGGTTATGATTAAGGCTAGGTTTATGGCTAAAATGAGGTTTAGGGTTTGTGTTATGGTTAGGGATATTATTAGGGCTATGGTAATATCATGTCTAGGATTATAGTTAGGGCTAGATTTAGTGTTAGGTTTTTGGCTTGGTCCAGTGTAAGATATGGTTTAGAGTAAGATTCAGGTTTATATCCAGGGTTATTTTTAGGGTCAGTGTAAAGGTTAGGGTTTGCTTTAGGTTAGAGTATAGGTTTAGGGTAATGAGAGGGTTAGTTTTAGGGTTTAGGTTTGGTTTAGTGTAATGGATAGGGTTAGGGATAGGCCTAGGGTTAGCTTAAGGGTTAGGGTTATTGTTAGGGTAATGGATAGGTTTAAACCTAAGGTTAGGGCTAGGGTTATGTATAGGAATAGGGGTAGTTTTGGGTTAGGTTTAGGTTTAAATTTAGGGTTATAGCTAGGTTTACTACTCGGTTTAAAGCTAGGTTTGGGGTTAGGTTATGCTAGGGTTAAGGCTATGGCTAATGTATGAAGTAGGGTTATAATTAATGCTAGTTATAGGGTTAGGGTTAGGGCTAGGTCTAGTGTTAGGTTACGGTTTACAGTGACGATGATGTTTAGAGCCAGGGTTAGTGTTAGGGTAAGAGTCAGGACAGGGTTAGATTTTTGGTTAGGTTTAGGACTAGAATTAGGATATAGTTAGGGCTAGGTGTAGGGTTAGGTTTTGGTTTAGGTTAAGGGTTAGGGTTATGGGTATGGATTTTTTTTTTTTTTTTTTTTTAGGGCTAGAGCTAGTGTTAGGGCTAGTTTTAGGATTAGCATTAGCGTTAGGGCTAGTGTTAGGTTTAGGTTTAGGCTTAGGTTTAGGGTTAGATTTAGAGTTAGGGTTAGATCTAGGGTTATGGTCAGGGCCATGAATAGGGCTAGGGTTAGACCAAGGGTTAGGGCTAGGATTGTGGTTCTAGTAAAGGATAGGTTTTGAACTAGGGTTAGGGTTAGGGTGATAGTTAGAGTTAGTTTGGGCTAGGGTTAGGGTTTAGGGTTAGGAATAAGGCTAAATTAGGGCTAAAATTAGGTCTAGGATTAGTGTTAGGGTTAGGCCTAGGGTTTGGGTTAGGGATAAAATTAAGGCTACATTTAGGGCTAGGATAAGAGCTAGGGTTTGGTTTTAGGGTTAGGGCTAGGATATGGCTAGGGTTAATATCATGTCTAGTGTTAAGATTAGGAATAGTTTTAGGGTTAGGTTTATGGCTAGTCTAGTGTAAGGGTTAGGTAGGGTAAGAGTCAGGTTTATAGCTAGGGGAATTATTAGGGTCACGGTTAGTGTTAGGGTTTGGTTTAGTTTTGAGGGTTAGGTTTAGGTCTCAAATTAGCATTTGGGTTAGGGTTAGTGTAATGATTGGATTAGGTTTAGGATTCAGGGTAAGTTAGCATAATTAATAGGTTTGGGGAAAGCGATGGGGTTAGGGTTAAGCCTAGGATTAGCATTATGGTAAGGGTTATGTTTAGCGTAATGGATACAGTAAGAATTAAGTTTAGGGCTAGGGTTATGGTTAAAATTAGGTCTTGTGTTAGGGTTAAGGTGAGGGTTAGAACTAGGATTAGGTTTGGTCTTGTGTTAGGGTTAAGGTGAGGGTTAGAACTAGGATTAGGTTTAGGGTTATTGTTTAGCATATTTATGAGCTATGGTTAGGGCTAGGCTGAGAGTTAGATTCAGAGTTAGGTCTAGGGATAGGATTATGGTAAATTTTTAGGTTAGGGTTTGGGTTAGGGTTAGACCTAGGTTTAGTGTTAGGGTCAGAATAAGGGTCAGGGTTAGGGTTAGGGTTAGGGTTTCAGACAGTGTTAGAGATAAAATGAAGGCTAAGGTAGGACTATTAATGGGGTTAGGGTTTTGGTTAGTCTAAAGACTAGGGATAGGTTTAGGGTTTCACTTAGGATAAGGGATTGATTTAGATCTAGGGTTAGGACTATGGTTAGGGTTAGAGTTAGAGTTAAAGCTAGGTTTAGGGCTCAGTTTAGGGCTACTTTTTGTGTTAGGGTTAGGGCTAGGATTAGGGCAACAGCTAATGTAAGAACTAGTGTTACCATTAGGGTTAGTTTTAGGGTTAGGGTTTGGGTAGTTTGAGTGTTAGGGTACGTTTAAGGTTAAGGTGATTATTTATAGCTACGGTTCTTGTTAGGATAGGAGTCAGGGTCAGGATTAGATTTAGGGTTAGTGTTAAGACTCAAATTAGGGCTATTGTTAATGTTAGTGTTCAGTTTAAGTTTAGGGCAGTGTCTAGATCGAGGGTGAATGTTAGGATATGAGTCAAGGTCAGGGTTAGTTTTAAGTTGAGGCTTAGGACTCGAATTAGGGCTAGGTTTAGTTCTAAATGTAGTGTTAGTGTTTGGTTTAAGTTAAGGTTTAGGGTTAGGGCTATTGCTCGGTTTTGATTTACTACTAGGATTAGGGTTAGGGCTAGTTTTACAATTATCATTAGGATTGGGGCTAGTGTTAGTGTTAGGCTTAGGCTTAGGTTTTAGGTTAGATTTAGAGTTATGGTTAGGGCTGGTACTAACATTAGCACAAGTGTTTTGGGCTAGTGTTAGGTTTATGGTAGTGGATAGGGGATAGAACTAGGACTAGGGGCTAGGGCAAGATTTAGAGTTAGTCTTAGGGCTAGGGTTAGGATAGGGTTAGAGATAGAGCTAAATTAGGGCTAGGATTAGGGCAAGGTTTTGTGTTTAGCTTAAGCCTAGGGTTAGGGTTAGGGTTAGGTTTAAATTTAGAGTAAGGGATGACATTATAGCTAGGTTTAGAGGTAGGGTGAGGGTTATAATTAGGATTAGGTGTAGGGCTAGAGATAGGGTTATGGTTAAGGCTAGGTTTAGGGACTAGGAGGAGGGCTAGGTGTGTTTTTAGAATTAGAGCTAGGATTAGGACTAGGTCTAATTTCAGGTCCCAAATTATGGTTAAAGGTAGTTTTAGGGTTAGGTTTATGGCTCAGTCTAGGCTAAGGGTTAGGTGTTGGGTTATGGTCAAGTTTAGAGCTAGAGGTATTATTAGGGTCAAGGTCTGGTTTAGGTTTGGGATAGGTTAAGGTTTCAAGTTTGGGCTTGAATTAGTTTTAGGATTAGGTTTAGGGTAATGATAGGGTTAGATTTAGGATTCAGGTTAGGTTTAGGGTAATGGAAGGGTTAGGATTTGGGATAGGGTTAGGTTTATGCTTAGATTTATCATTATGTTTTGGGTTATGTTATGTTAATGGATAGAGTTAGAAATCAGTTTAAGGCTAAAGTTATGGTTACAATTAGCGCTAGTGTTAGGGTTAGGTTAGGTTTAAAGCTAGGGTTAGGGCTCTGATTAGGGCTCCAGTTTTGGGTTATGTTAGGGCTAGGGTTAGGGTTACAGCTAATGTAAGTACTAGGTTTACAATTAGGGCTAGTTTTAGGGGTTTAGTGCTAGGTTTAGTGTTAGGGTTAGGTTTACTGTTAAGGTGATGTTTATAGCTAGAAGTGTTAGGGTCAGTGTCAGGTTCAGAGTTAGTTTAGGGTTTGGTCTCCAACTCAAATTAGGGCTAGTTTTAGGTCTAGATATAAGCTTAGGGTTTGTTTTAGGTTAATGTTTAGGGTTAGAGCTATGGCTCGGTTTTGTTTTCGGGCTAGGGCTAGTGTCCAGGCTCATTTTAGGATTAGTGTTATGGTTTGGACTAGTGTTAGATTTAGGCTTAGGCTTCGGGTTAGGGCTAGATTTAGAGGTTAGTGCTAGGGATAAGGATAGGGAAAGGGTTAGCACTAGAATTAGGGCTAGGGTTAGGGTTATGGTAAGGGATAGGGTTAGAATGAGTGATAGGGCTAGTATGAGAGAGTTAGTCTTAGGGCTAGGGTTAGGGTTAGGTTTTGGGATAGAGCTAAATTATGACTATGGTTATGTTAGGGCTAGGGTTAGGGCTAGTTTTAGAATTAGGTTTAGGCATCGAGTTAGGGTTAGATTTAGAGTTAGATTTTGATCTAGGGTTAGTGCTAGGGCTAAGGATAAGTCAAGAGTTACCACTAGGGTTAGGGTTAGAGTTAGGGTTTAATTTAGGGTAAGGGATGTGGTTATAGCTAGGCTTAGGGCAAGGGTGAGGGTTAGTATTAGGGTTAGAACTAGGGTTAGGTTTAGGGTTATGACTAAGGCTATGTTTAGGGCTATGATAAGGACTAGGATTTGTTTTAGGGTTAGGTATAGTATTAGGGCTAATAGCAGGTCTAGGGTTACAATTAGGGATAGATTTAGTGTTAATATTATGGCTTGTTCCAGTGTAAGGGTTAGGTTTTTGGTTAGGGTCAGGTTTAGATCTAGGGTTATTTTTAGAATCAGGGTCAGGATTAGGTTGGGTTAAGTTAGTGTTTAGGTTCAGGGCTCGAATTAGTGTTAGATTTAGGGTTAGGGTAATGACAGGGTTAGGTTTAGGGTTTAGGTTTGCTTTAGTGTAATGTATAGGGTTAGCATAAGGCCTAGGGTTATCAGAAGGGTTAGGGTTATTGTTAGGGTATTGGATAGGGTTATCCCTAAGGTTAGGGCTAGGGTTATGTATAGAATTAGGGCTGGCGTTTGGGTTAGGGTTAAGTTTAAATTTAGGTTTAAAGCTAGATTTAGGACTCAGATTAAGGCTAGGTTTTGGGTTAGGTTAGGGCTAGGGTTTAGGCTACAACTAATGTATGAAGTAGGTTTATGATTACAGCTAGTTATAGGTTTAAAGTTAGGTCTAGGTCTAGTATTAAGGTTAGGTTTATGGTGATGATGATGTTAGAGCTAGGGTTAGAGTTAGGGTCAGAGTCAGGGTCAGGATTCGTTTTCAGGTTAGGGTTAGACTATAATTAGGGATAGGGTTAGGGCTAGGTGTAGGGTTAGGGTTTGGTTTAGGTTAAGGGTTAAGGTTAGGGCTATGACTCGGTTTTGTTTTAGAAATAGGGGTAAGGTTAGGGCTAGTTTTATGATTAGTCTTTGGTTAGGGCTAGTGTAAGTGTGAGATTTAGGCTTAGGTTAAGGATTAGGGATAAGAGTAATGTTATGGTTAGTTTTAGTCTTAGGGTTAGGGTTAAATTTAGAGTTAGGTTTAGATCTAGGTTTTGTGATAGGGCTAAGTATAGGGCTAGGGTAGGGCTACATTTAGGGCTAGGTGTATGGTGATGGTAAGGGATAGGGTTAGAACTAGGTATAGAGCTAGTGTAAGAATTAGAGTTAATCTTAGGTCTAGGGTTAGGGTTAGGGATAGGGCTAAATTAGGGCTTGGATTAGGGCTAGGGTTAGTGTTAGGGTTAGGCCTAGAATTAGGGCTAGGGTTAGTGTTAGGTTTAGGGTTAGGGTTAGGTTTAGGGTAAGGGATGGGAATATAACTAGTTTTAGGACTAGGGTGAGAATTAGGGTTAAGGTTATGGTTAACGTTAGGGTTATGATTAAGTCGAGGATCATGGCTAGGATATGGGCTAAGTTTTGTAGCTAGGATTAGGGCTAGGATTAGAGCTAGGGTTAATGTCAGGTCTAGGGTATTGTTACAGATAGTTTTAGTGTTAGGTTTATGGCTAGGTCTATTGTAAAGGTTAGGTTTCTTGTTAGGGTCAGGTTTAGAGCTATGGGTATTATTAGTATCAGGGTCAAGTTTAGGGTTTTGGTTAGGTTAAGGGTTAGGTTTAGGGCTCAAATTAGTCTTATGTTTATGGATTGGGTGATGACACAGGTTTAGGGTTCAGGTTAGGTTTAAGTTAATAGATAGAATTAAGGCTAGTGCTAGGATTAGGGTTCCACCTAGGGTTAGCATACAGATTATAGTTATCTTAGGGTAATGAACAGGGTTAGAGCTAGGGTTAGGGCTAGGTTTATGGTTAGGATTAGGTCTAGGGTTAGGCTTATGGTTATGGTTAGGGCTAGGGTTATTGTTAGGGTTATCTTTATGGTTAAAACTAAGGTAGGGCTTGGATTAGGGCTAGGTTTTTTTGACAGGTTAGGGCTATGGCTAATGTAAGAACTAGTGTAATGATTAAGACTAGTTTTATGGTTAATGTTAGGGCTAGGTGTAGTTTTAGGGTTAGTTTTAGGGCTAGGGCGAAGTTTAGAGCTAGGGTTAGTGTTAGTGTCTGGGACAGTGTTCGGGTAGAGTAATGGTTAGGATTAAAGCCAGAATTAGGACTAGGGTTAGGTCTAGAGGTAGGGTTAGAGTTTGGGTTAGATTAAGGGTTATTGTTAAGGCTACATCTAGTTTGTCTTTAGGTTTAGAGCTATAGTTATGGCTAGATTTAAGATTAGGTTTAGGTCTAGGGCTAGTTTTAGGGTTAGGTTTAGATATAAGGTTACCAGTAGGGCTAGTATTAGGGTTCGGTTTAGGTTAGGTTTAGATTTAGACCTAAGATTAGTGTTAGGGTCAGAATAATGGTCAGGGATAGGGTTAGGGTTTGGGTTATGGTTAGATCTAGAATGAAGGCTAGGGTTAGAACCACTTATAGAGTTAGGTTTGGGTTAGGCTAAGGATTAGTGCTAAGAATACGATTAGCATTAGGGTGAAGGTTTGGCTTAGGGTAAGGTATAATGTTAGAGCTAAGGTTAGGACTAGGGTTAGGGTTAGGTTTAGGGTTAAAGCTCGTGTTAGGGCTTGGATTAGGGCTAGTTTTGTATTAGGGTTAGGGCTAGTGTTATGGTTATGGCTATTGTAAGATATAGGGTTACAATTAGGATTAGTTTTAGGGTTAAGTTTAGGGTTAGGTATAGTGCTAACATTAAGTTTATTGTTAGGGTGATGTTTATATCTAGGGTTAGTGTTTGGATATGATTCAGGGTCATGGTTAGGTTTAGAGTTAGGGTTAGGTTTCAAATTAGGGCTTGGGTTAGGGCTGGTGTAGGGTTAGGGTTTGGTCTAGGGTAAGGGTTAGTGTTAGGGGTATGGCTCAGTTTTGTTTTAGAGTTAGTCCTAGGGATAAGGCTAATTTTAATAATAGCATTAGGGTTAGAGCTAGTTTCAGGGTTAGGCTGAGGCATCAGGTTAGGGTTAGTTTTAGAGATAGGTTTCGATCTAGAGTTAGTGCTAGGGCTAAGGATTATGACTAGGGTTAGGGCTTGGGTTAGGGTTACGATAAGGGTTAGGTTTAGTTTTAGAGATAGGTTTCGATCTAGATTTAGTGCTAGGGCAAGGGTTATGACTAGGGTTAGTGCTTGTGTTAGGGTTGTGGTAAGAGATAGGATTAGAAGTAGGGATAGGTCTTGTTGAGAATTATAGTTAGTATTAATTCTAGGGTTAGGGTTAGGGTTAGGAATAGGGCTATATTAGGGCTAGGATTAGGGCTAGGTTTAATATTAGGGTTAGGGCAAGAGTTAGGGTTATGATTAGGCTAGGGCTAGTGTTAGGGTTAGGGTTTAAGCTACGGTTATGGCTACGGGGAGTGTTAGGTTTAGTATTAGGTCTGGGTTAGGGTTATGGTTATAGTTAGGGTTGGGGTTAGGGCTAGGGTTTTTATTAGGGTTAGGGTTAGTTTTAGAGTAATGTATGGATTAGATATTGGATTAGGTTTAGGGTTAAGTTTAGGTTATGATTAAATTTAGGTTCCGGGATAGGTTTAGTTTTGATTTATGGTAAGGTTTAGTGTTAAGTTTATGGCAAGGGTTAGGTTTAGGGTTAAGTCGAAGATTAGGTTTATGATTAGGGTTAGGGCTAGGGTTAGGTTTAGGGCTAGGATTATTATTAGGGTTAGGATTAGGGTTAGGATAATGTTAGGTTTAGAGCTAGGGTTAGTGCCGCAGTCTGGCTGGGCACAATCAGGAGCCATTTGTCAAAAGAAACTAACTTTATTTTTAGAACCACACACGCCAAACAAAACCGCCTCTCAGGAAAAACCCTCAGAGCCTCAACTGCCACCACCGGCTTTCCACAACCCTCTCTCTCCCACACAAGCTTCTCTTCACCTCCCACAGTCCTCCTGCTCTTGAGGCCGATTGGCTGGGTCACGTGGGCGGAGCCAAAAAAGTCCCCCAATGAGCAGCTCCGTGGTCTGAAAGGGCAGGGAAACAGCCCAATGAGCATCACCGCAGAGGAGCCAATCAGCTAGATGTTGCTGGGGCCGCTGTGAGCCAATCATCAGCCGGCAGCTGGAAGTTTGCTGGCAGCTGGAAGTTTGCTGGGGCCCCTTCGGCTGTGGCTCTCAACATCTCCCCCTCTCTGTTTAAACAACAAGCATGTGGCTTAGGGACCGTGCCTGCCTTAGGTTGTCCAATAGTACATATGGTCCTTAGGTTGGTACCATTGCAATTGGATCTTACGCGTCACTGACTACCGGTCCAGTATACAGCCACACCTGTGGAGAGGTCTTTGTACCAGCAGGGGGGTGAGGTTCTTTGCCTCACCTCTGTTGGCCCCCAAATTTTAGCTGGACTATCATGACAAGCAGAAGGGAGGAAGATACACCAAGCCAATTGACGGCTCCTTTTGGAAAAATTGTACCACCAATGACATCATCAGCAAAAATACCCCAACACTACCACAAGTCGCTGCACCAACAGATAGTTCACAATGCATACAGGTGAGCTCACAAAGTGTCCAGGCAAGTTCTGCAAGCAGTTCAGTGATGGCTATTGTAGAAGCTGTAGATTGGTTTTATCTTTGACTTCACCAGCACTGGGATGAAGATAGGAATTCTGGCAATAATGGCTAAAGAAAAAATTATGTAACATTACAGAAGGCACTAAAAGAAAACAATTTTCTTAACAATTTACATTGTCTTCACCGGCACTGGGATGAAGATAGGAATTCTAGCAATAATGGCTAAAGAAAAAATTATGTAACATTACAGAAGGCACTAAAAGAAAATAATTTTCTTAACAATTTACATTATCTTTAAGAGAATTATTAAATATAATGAAAAGGAGAGGTGAATGTAAACAAACAGATCTGTTAACCTTCTTTTTTGTTTACATATTAAAACAATCCTCAACAGTTGTTTACCCAATTTAAATTAAACCATATAAATCACGTGAAAAAAAATTTGGATCCATTTTATCATGAGCGCTCATCATATATGATATATGGACATACATACATTCAAACATATAACACAAAACACAAGTGTGCACACATAATATAATACATACAACACATAACATTATAGTAAAGGCCTTATAACTTTTTACAGGTGAAATCTCCATTGCAATGTTTAAAAACTCTATAGTCAAAAAATAGAACTGATCAGCAAAACATTAACCTAGGTCTGTATGAGCTGAAAAAACAAAATAGAACTTCATGATATAGCAAAGGGCAATAATAAAATAGATATTGAAAAAAGCATTCTGGTTCTGTTGCAGATGTAAGAATAGCCAAACTGGAGTTTTGAATATCAGTTGTTATGGATTTGAGCCAAATCATCTTCTTTTTGGTCTGTAGAAATCGCTTTAGTTAATCTTTCTGGAATCCAAATCGGCTGCTGTTCTCCCTGTGGAAACACATAAACAGACCGCCGACTCCAGACAATCACTGGGTCAGGACCTTGGTTAATCTCTCTGGAATCCAAATCGGCTGCTGTTCTCCCTGTGGAAACACACAAACAGACCCCCGACTCCAGACAATTACTGGGTCAGGACCTTTCCATTGTCCTGTTAGAATATCCTTCCAAAGTACCTTGGGCTTATGTACATTTTTTGGACACATATGACTTTCCGCAGCACTAAGTCCTGATGAATCCAAATTTAAAAAGTTTAGAGTAAAAAGGGTTATTTTAAGTTTATCTTTGGGGAATATATACCCCTTCCCAATTCCTTCTTTTTGCTTTAATAAGTACATTTTAATAGTTTGATGAGCTCTTTCAACTATGCCTTGTCCCTGTGGATTGTATGGGATTCCTGTTATATGAGTAATGCCAAATGTTGAGCAAAATTGTTTAAAAGAGGTAGAAGTATAACCAGGGGCATTATCTGTTTTTAACTGTTTTGGAACACCCACAGTGGCAAAATTTTGTAAGCAATGAGCTATAACATCTTTAGTTTTTTCTCTGGCATGAAGGGAGCCCATCAAAAATCCAGAAGAAGTATCAACTGTAACATGCAAATATTTTAATTTTCCAAATTCTGGCAAGTGTGTGACATCCATCTGCCAAATATGGTTAGGTATCAATCCTCTAGGATTGACTCCAAGATTAACTTGTGGTAAAAAGGTCACACAATTTTGACATTGTTTTATTATTTGTCTAGCTTGTTCCTTAGTTATTTTAAAACGCTTTTGTAAAGTATTAGCATTGACATGGAACTTTTTATGAAAATTTATAGCTTCTTCTAGTGTAGAAAAAATATGTATGTCATGTGTAGTTTTATCTGCTAAATCATTGCCCAAACTAAGGGCTCCAGGCAATCCTGTATGTGCCCTGATATGTCCTATAAAGAATGGATCTTTTCTGTCCCAGATTAGACTTTGTATAGTGGAAAGCAAAGAGAAAACAGTAGAAGAAGGGGAAATCCTACCAGCATCTTCAAGAGATACTATAGCATTAACTACATACTGACTATCAGAAAATAAATTAAATACAGAATCTTTAAACATCACAAAAGCTTGTAAAACTGCATTAAGCTCTACCTTTTGAGCTGATTGTTTGGGTACTAAAAATGTAAAAGTTTGATCAGGGGTAACTACTGCTGCTGTACCATTATTTGACCCATCAGTGAATATATTTGGAGCATTCATGATAGGTGTTTTTCTTGTCATTTTTGGAAAAATTACAGGATGCAATGACCAAAAAGACAATAAAGGATTAAATGGTAAGTGGTTATCAAATGAAACATTAGATTTGCACATGATTATTGCCCAAGTATTTAACTCATTAGCTAACTCATCAATTTGATTCATAATATATGGAGTAATAATTTTATTGGGAGAAATTCCAAACACTCCCTTTGCTGCTTTTATTCCTTTGAGTATTAATTGTCCTACAGCCTCAGGATACCTAGTAAGAATAGTGTTAGGAGAATAAGATAAATGTATCCATAATAATGGACCTTCTTGCCAAAATACTCCTGTAGGAATATTTTTTGTTGGTAGTACAATAAATAATAAAGGCAAACTTATATCAATTCTATCCAAATGCATATTTTCCATATATGTTTCAATGATTTTTAATGCCTTTCTTGCTTCAGGCGTTAACATTCGGGGTGAATTTGGATCTGATGGACCTTTTAGGATATCAAATAAAGGTCCCAACTCTCCTGTTGGTATACCTAAATAAGGCCTTATCCAATTTATGTCTCCTAATAACTTTTGAAAGTCATTAAGTGATTTGAGTTGATCTACTCGTATTTGAATTTTTGGTGGACGGACCATGGTTGAGGATAATAGAACTCCTAAATAATTAATTGGAAAATTTAATTGTACTTTATCTATTGCTATCTCTAGATTATAATTTTTTAATAAGTTTGTAAGTGTGGCATAACATTCTAGCAATGTGTTTTTATCTTTGTGTGCTAATAATACATCATCCATATAGTGAAATATTTGTAGTTCAGGATTTTGATTTCTAAGTGGCTGGATTACTTTGTTAACATAAATTTGACACATAGTTGGGCTGTTAGCCATCCCTTGAGGGAGTACTTTCCATTCATATCTCTGATCAGGACCTTCATGATTCAGTGCAGGGATAGTAAATGCAAAACGTGGACTATTCTCAGGATGAATTGGAATTGAAAAAAAAAAACAATCTTTAATATCTATAACTAAAACATACCAGGTTTTTGGCAAAGCAGACAACTGAGGAATCCCTGATTGAGCAGGTCCCATAATAACCATCTCATTATTAATGGCTCTTTAATCTTGCAATAATCTCCATTTACCAGATTTCTTTTTGATGACAAAAATGGGAGTATTGTGGGGGAGATACAGAAGGTTGTATATGTCCTTCCACTAATTGTTGTTTGACCAGGTCATGGGCTGCTTGTATCTTTTCTTTAGTCAGGGGCCACTGAGGAACCCATACTGGTCTTTCTGATTTCCAAGTAATTTTTATTGTCTCAGTGGCCCTTTCTGAAAATCCAACCCATGTCTGTCTGTTCCTTGATCTATTTGTATTGGTGCTGCTATACCTTGTTCTTGTTTTTCTAATCTTTTTCCTTTCCTAAAACCTTGTCTAGTCATAATAGTGGGTGCATTTTGGTTGATGTTATTTGTTAATGTCAAACCTAATTGATCTAGGACATCTCGTCCCCATAAATTTATGGGAAGATGATCCAATACATATGGCTGTATAGTTCCTTCACATCCTTCAGGATCCTTCCAATCTAATACCATTGCACTTCTATGGGGATTAGTTGCCACTCCTAGGCCTCGAAGCGTTTGAGTGGCTTGTTGTAATGGCCAATGTTTTGGCCATTCTTGACGAGAGATGATGCTAAGGTCTGCACCTGTATCCAGTAGTCCATTAAATTCATGTCCTTGAATATTTAGTTTTAGAATGGGGCGAGAATCTAAATTTAAAGAAAGCATAGCCAAATCTACACCTGTGGAGCCTAATCCCTTGGAACCTCTTTCTACAGTACGACTGGAAAATTTATCATGTAGGCTGGGTATTATTAGTAACTGTGCTATTCTATCTCCTGGTGAAATTACTGATATACCCTTTGGAGAACTGGCTATAATTTTTATTTCACCTTCATAATCGGGATCAATTACCCCAGGACTTATCATAAGTCCTTTTAGAGTAGAAGAGCTGCGTCCCAATAATAAGCCTACTGTTCCTTTGGGAAGAGGTCCTTTCACCCCTGTGCGAATGATTTGAACTCCCATTTCTGGAGTTAGTACTGCTCTGGCGGAGGCACAGATGTCCAACCCTGCGCTCCCTCTGGTTTGTCTGATGAGGGATCTGATGGACAATGTGTCCTGGGCACTACCCTGATGGGGTTGCTGGGTTCCTCCAGTGCTCCGTATATTTGTGGTTTTGGGCCCCGGAGCATTGGGCCCCCCTGTCCATTTTTTGGCAATGGAGCCCGATGCCTTTCTGCATGATATCGTGGATAAACACCTGGTCCTTGTTCGTTTTTTGATAATGGAGTACCCTCTATGGTGGTTTGAGAACGGCATTCATTAGCCCAATGTCTCCCTCTACGGCATCGTGGGCAAATACCTGGTATTCTACTCCTTTGATACCTAGTTTTGTTAAACCCTCCTCCAATGGGGCAATTCCTTTTAAAATGTCCTGTTTGTTCACAATTGTAGCATGTTCTTGGCCTGGCATCTAAAGCCTGTTTTACTGCATCTGCCACAATTTGCCCTTGTTCATTAATGTCTCTGGCATCTAAAGCCTGTTTTACTGCAGCTGCCATGACTTGCTCTTGTTCATTAATGTCTCTACATAATTTAATATATGTGTTTAAATCTTCATGTTTCCATGATCTAATGATATCTTTGCACCAACGATTCGCTTGCTCATAAGCCAGGTGTTTTAGTAATGGCATTGCTTGTTCTGTATTCCCAAAAACTCTGGTAGCTGTTTGAATAAGCCTATCTACAAATTCAGCATAAGGTTCATTAGCTCCTTGTATTACCTGAGATAATTGACCTTGTAAACCTCCATGTCCTTGTAAAGTCTTCCATGCCTTAATTGCATCTACAGCAATTTGTGCATATACGCCAGGATCATATGCAATTTGTTGCTGCTGATCCTCATAAGGTCCCTTTCCTAACAACATATTTAGATTTGTCTGAGGATAACCAGCTGCTGCATTTCGCCTAGCCATCTCCTTGCAAAATTCCTCATTGGCAACCTTCCATAACAGGTATTGTCCTCCATTTAGCACAGCTTTACACATATTAGCCCAATCTGCTGGCGTCATGTTCAAGTTGTTAATGGATTCGACCATGCTTACAGTGAAGGGTGCTTGAGGACCATAGGTTGTTACAGCCTCTTTTAGCTGCTTCACTGTTTTGAAATTTAAAACTTGGTAAAATCGCTGCCCTCCTGCCTCAAATACAGGGCATGTTAATATTTGAGATCTTGTCTCAGGATCCCAACTATCAACTGCGGGGGTTGGGGACCTCCCAGCATATGGAGGTGGCCTTGTTAGTTGGACACTTACATCCTCTGGTGATAGAAAGGTGTTAGTAGCAGTCTCCTGTAGAGGTGGTGCTGTTGGTTGGACACTTACACCCTCTGGTGATAGAAAGGTGTTAGTAGCAGTCTCCTGTTGTAACTTTCCCCCTGATGGCTTTTTCTGTTTTACACTTTCTTTCTCTGTCTGACTAGCTTGAGAGGCCTTCTCTTTTACTTGAATCTTTTCTTCTGTCTGACTAACTTGAGAGACCTTCTCTTTTACTTGAATCATTATGTCTTCTCCTTTCTCTACCATTGTCTGAACTGAAGGCTTTGGACTAAGCAAACAAGATATGAACGTCCACAATGGCAATGTGCCAACTGGCAGAGTCCCTGGGCTTTTCTTTTCTATTCTTTTTAAATCTTCACCATGATGGTTCCATTGTGATATATTTAACAACTCCTCCTTAAAAAGCCATGGGCTACATTTTTGTATTGTATCAACGTATACCCTGACTGTTCTTGATTTTACTGAGATGCCTCCTTCCTCTAACAATTTACTTAACACTCTTTCAGTTTGTTTTTTACTAATTTCTGATCCCATATTTCTACTATAATACAACCCAACAAGATGACGCCAAACAAAACCGAGACAGAATGAAATAAGAAGGGAACAACAAAAAGTCATTTTAGCCTTTCTATCCTCCTGACATGTGCATCAGTCCTTTCTCCCTATCTGTTCCTCAGACGTAAATAGTTTTTCCTCAGATGTGAGCGGTTTTTCTTCCGTCTCACTCATCTCCAGGGACAGGCAACTTAAAACAAAAGTGAAGCAAAATAAAAGAGGAATCTTAAAATGGCTACCCATCCTCTCGACCTGCCCTCAGGGGCGAGCAGTTTCACTTACCCTCAGACGCTCCCCGTGCGAGCCACCAAATGCCGCAGTCTGACTGGGCACAATCAGGAGCGACTTGTCAAAAGAAACTAACTTTATTTTTAGAACCACACACGCCAAACAAAACCGCCTCTCAGGAAAAACCCTCAGAGCCTCAACTGCCACCACCGGCTTTCCACAAGCCTCTCTCTCCCACACAAGCTTCTCTTCACCTCCCACAATCCTCCTGCTCTTGAGGCCAATTGGCTGGGTCACGTGGGCGGAGCCAAAAAAGTCCCCCAATGAGCAGCTCCGTGGTCTGAAAGGGCAGGGAAACAGCCCAATGAGCATCACCGCAGAGGAGCCAATCAGCTAGATGTTGCTGGGGCCGCTGTGAGCCAATCATCAGCCGGCAGCTGGAAGTTTGCTGGCAGCTGGAAGTTTGCTGGGGCCCCTACGGCTGTGGATCTCAACAGGTTAGTACTAGGATTAAGGTTAGGATTAGGGCTAGGGTTAGGTTTATGTTTAGGAATAGGGCTAGGATTATGCTTAGGCTAAGGGTTAGGCTTTGAGCTAGGGTTATGTCTAAGCCGAGGGTTAAGGTTAGGGATACATTTAGGATTATGGTTATGCTTTGGTTAGATTTAGGCCTAGGATTAGGGCTAGGTTTGTTTTAGGTTTAGGCCCAGGGTTAAGGCTATGTGTAATGTAAGGTCTAAGGTTCTGATTAGAGCTAGTTTTAGGGTTAGGGTTATGGCTATGTCTAGTGTTAGGTTTAGGTTTGGGGTTGGGTTCAGGTTTAGAGCTAATTTAGTGTTAGTGTTAGGGTCAGTGTTCAGGTTAGAGTTAGGTTTAGGGTGAAAGCCAGAATTAGGACTAGGGTTAGGTCTAGGGATAGGTTTGGTGTTTGCTTTAGGTTAAGGATTATGTTAGGGCTAGGGCTCAGGTTTTTTCAGGTCTAGGTCTAGAGTTATAGCTATATTTAAGGATTAGGTTTTGTCTAGTGCTAGTGTTACTATTAGGTTTAAGTATAGGTTTACCGGTATGGGAAATGTTAGGGTTCGGCTTAGTGTTAGGGTCAGGTGTAGACTTAGGGTTAGTGTTAGGGTCAGAATAATGGTCAGGGTCAGGGTTAGGTTTAGCACAAGAATGAGGGCTAGGATAGGACTAGTAATAGAGTTAGGGTTTGAGGTAGGCTAAGGATTAAGTTTAAGACTAGGGTAGCATTAGAATGAGGGTTTGGCTTAGGGAAAGAGATAGGGTATAAGGTAGGGTTAGGTTTAGGGTTCGGTTTACAGCTAGGGTTAGGGTTAGGGTTAGGGTTAGGGTTAAAGAATAGAGTTAGGTCTTGGATTCGGGCTAGGATTTGTGTTATCATTAGGGCTATGATAAGAACTAATGATAAAAGCTAATGAAAGAACTAGATTTCTGCTTAGGGTTAGTTCTAGGGTTAGCGTTAGGGCAATGTTTAGAGCTAGGGTTAGTGTTAGGGGCCGAGTCAGTGTCAGGATTATTTCTAGGGTTAGGGTTAGGACTCAAATTAGGGCTAGGTTTAGGGCAGGTGTAGCTTTAGGGTTTGGTTTAGGTTAAGGGTTAGGGTTATGGCTCAGTTTTGTTTTAGGGTTAGGGTATATTTAGGGCTAGTTTTTCAGTTAGCATTAGGGTCAGGGCTAGTGTTAGCGTGAGGTTTATTTTAGTTTAATTTTAGTTTTAGATCCAGGTTTAAGGCCTTGGGCGAAGGTTAGGGCTAAGTTTGGAGCTAGGGATAGGGCTAGCCTTTGGGTTATGGTAAGAAATAGGTTTAGAACTAGCGATAATGCTAGGGAGAGAGAGTTAGTCTTAAGGATAGGGATAGGGTTAGGTTTACTGTTAGGGCTAAATTAGGGCTAGGAACAGTGCTAGGTTTAGTGTTAGATTTAGGCCTAGGTTTAGAGCTAGGGTTAGGGTTAGCATTAGGGTTAGGATAAGGTATGATGTTACAGCTATGTTTAGTGCTAGGACAAGGGATAAAATTAGGGATAGGGATAGGGTTAAAATAGGGTTAGGATTAAGGCTAGGCTTAGAACTAGGATTAGGTCTATGGATAGGGCTAATATCAGGTCTAGCATTAAGGTTAGGCTAGGGTTAGAGACAGGGCTATGGTTCAGTTTTATTTTAGAATTAGGCCTAGGGATAGGGCAAGTTTTATGACTAGTGATAGTGTTAGGGCTAGTGGTAGGGTGAAATTTAGGCTTAGATTTATTGTTATGGTTAGATCTAGGTTTAGGGCTATGGCTAGGGTTAAGGCTAAGGTTAGGGCTATTGTTAGGGTTATGGTAATGGATTGGGTTAAAACTAGAAATAGGGCTAGGGTGAGAGTTCGAGTTAGTCTTTGGGCTAGGGTTAGGGGTAGGTTTAGGTTTAGGGATGAATTAGGACTAGGATTAGTGCTAGGGTTAGTGTTAGGGTTAGGCCTATGGTTAGGGTCAGTGTTAGTGTTAGGGTTAGGATTAGGTTTACGGGAAGGGATAGGGTTATAGCTAGCTTTAGGTCTATGTTGAGGGATACAATTAGGGTTAGGTTTTGTGTTAGGATTCAGGATAGGTATAGTGTTAAGCTGAGGGTTTGTGTTAGCGTTAGGGCTAGAATTAGGGCTAAGGCTAATGTTTGGTGTAGGTTTATGTTTAGTATTAGTTTTAGTGTTAAGTTATGGCTATGTCTAATATAATGGTTAGGTTTAGGGTAGGGGTCAGGTTTAGACCTAGGTGTATTATTAGGGTCAGGGTCCGGGTAGGGTTTGGTTTAGGTTAAGTTTTAGGGTTAAGGATTGAATTATCTTTAGGGTTAGGGTTACAGATCAGGAAATGGATAGGATTAGGTTTATGGTTCTGGTTAGATTTAGAGTAATGGATAGGGATAGTGTTAGCGATAGGGTTATCATTAGGCCTAGGGATAGCATTTGGGTTATGCTTATCTTTAGGGTAATGGATAGGGTTAGAGCTAAGGTTAGGGCTAGGGTTACAGTTAGGATTAGGTTGAGGGTAAGTGTAGGCATTTGAGCTAGGGTTAGGGCTAGGGTGAGGGTTAGGGTTTGAGTCAGGGCTACGGTTAGGTTTAGGTTTAGGGTTATGTTTAGAATAAGGATTACAGTTTGAGCTAGGGTAGGGCTAGGGTGAGGGTTAGCATTAGGGTTAGGTCTAAGGTTATGGTTAGGGTTATGATTAAGGCTCGGTTTAGGGCTAAGATAAGGGCTAGGTTTTGTGTGAGGTTTAGGGCTAAAATTAGGACTTGGGTAATGTAAGAGCTAGGGATATGGTTAGGGCTAGTGTTAGGGTCAGGGTTATGGATAAGTCTAGTGTATGGGTTAGGTTTTTGTTTAGGATAAGGTTTAGAGCTAGGGTTTCTATTAGGTTAAGGGTCATTGTTGGGTTAGAGTTAGTATTATGGTTAGGGCCACAATTAGGAATAGCGTTTGGTCTAGTGATATGTTTAGTCTTTATGTTAGGTTAAGGGTTATTGCTAGGGCTAGTGCTAGGTTTTTGTTTAGGGCTAAGGCTAGATTTATGAATATATTCAGGATTAGGTTTGGTCTAGTGCTAGTGTTACTGTTAGGTTTAGGTATAGGTTTACCGGTAGAGGTAGTGTTAGGGTTTGGTTTAGGGTTAAGGTCAGGTTTAGATCTAGGGTTAGTGTTAGGGTCAGAATAAGGGTCAGGTTATTAATTATGCCCAAACCTCACCCTAACACTAGCCATAATTGTTATGGTTAGATGTTAGGATTAGGGTTAAAGCTAGAATGAGGGATAGGTTTAGGACTAGTAACAGAGTTAGTGTTTGGGGTAGGGTAAGGATTAAGGTTAGGACGAGAGTAGCATTTCGAAGAGGATTTGGCTTAGGGTAAGGGATAGGGTTAGAGGTAGGTTACGTTTAGGGTTAGAGACAGGGCTTGGATTAGGGGTAGGATTTGTGTTAGCATTAGGGCTATGGCTAATGAAGATCTAGTTTTCTGATTAGTGCTAGTTCTAGGGTTAGCGTTATGGCAATGTTTAGAGCTAGGAGTACTATTAGGGTCCGACTCAGGTTCAGGGTTATTTCTATGGTTAGGGTTAGGACTCAAATTAGGACTAAGTTTAGGGATAAATGTAAGGTTAGTGTTTGGTTTAGGTTAAGGGTTAGGGTTAGGATTGTGTCTCAGTTTTGTTTTAGGGCTAGGGTAGGGTTAGGGCTAGTTTTCCAATTAGCATTAGGTTTAGGGCTAGTGTTAGGGTAAGATTTGGGCTTAAGGTTAGGGTTTACAACCAGGTTTAGGGCTAGGGTGATGGTTACATTTAGGGTTGGGGCTAGGGATATTGCTAGGTTTGGGTTATGGTAAGGGATAGGTTTTGATCTTTGGATAGGGCTAGGGCGAGAGTTAGAGTTAGTCTTAGGGCTAGGGATAGGATTAGGTTTAAATTAGGGCTAGGATTAGCCCTAGGGTTAGTGTTAGGATTTTGCCTAGAGTTAGGGCTAGGGTTAGGGTTAGCGTTAGGGTTAGGGTAAGGTATGATATTACAGCTCCATTTTGGGCTAGGGCATGGGCTAAAATTAGGGTTAGGACTTGGATAAGGTTAGGACTAGGATTAAGGCTAGGCTTAGGGCTAGGATTAGAGGTAGGGTTTGTGTTACGGTTAGGGCTAACATTAGGTCTATGGCTAATGTCAGTTCTAGGTTATGGTTAGGGATAGTTTTAGGTTTAGGTTTATGGCCAGGTCTATTGTAAGTGTTACATTGAGTGTTAAGTTCAGATTTACAGCTAGGGGTATTATTAGGGTCAGAGTCAGGGTTAGGGTATGGGTTAGGTTAAGGTTTAGGGTTGGGGCTAAAATTAACATTAGGGTTAGTGTAATGGATATGGTTAGGTTTCAGATTCAGGTTAGGTTTAGTATAATGGACAGGGTTAGGGTAAGGCATAGGGTTAGAGTTAGGCCTAGGGATAGAATTTGGTTAAAGGTATGGTTCAGGTAATGGATAGGATTAGAGCTACAGTTAGGACTAGGGTTATGTTTAGGTTAGGGCTATGGTTAGGGTTAGGCCTAGTGTTAGAATTTGCTTAGAGTTATGGTTAGGGTAATGGATAAAATTATATCTAGGTTGAGGGCTAGTGTTATGGTTATGAATAGGGCTATGGTTCGGTTTAGGTTTCAGGTTAGGACAAGGTTTAGGTTTAGGGTTAGGTTTAGGTTAAGTGTTAGGGCTAGGGATAGGGTTAGGGCTACGATTAAAACTAGGGTTAGGGCTCAGATTAGGGCTAGGTTTTGGGTTAGGTTAAAACTAGTGTAGGACTACGGCTAATGTAAGAACTAGGGTCATGATTAGGGCTAGTATTAGGGGTAGCATTAGGACTAGGTCTAGTGTTTATATTAGGTTTAGGTTTAGGGGGATGATTAGAGATAGTGTTAGTGAGAGGGTCAGAGTCAGCATTAGTGTTACTTTTAGGATTAGGGATAGGACTCGAATTAGGGTGGGGTTAAGGCTAGGTGTAGGGTTTGGGTTTGTGTTAGAATTAGGGTAAGAATTAGGCATAGCGCTAATGTTAGGTCTAGAGTTATGTTTCGGTTAGGGTTAGGGTTGGGGCTATGGCTCAGTTTTGTTTTAGAGCTAGGGCTAGGGTTAGGCCTAGTTTGGGGATTAGCGATAGTGTTAGGGCTAGTATTAAGGTGAGGTTAAATCTTATATTAATTGTTATGGTTAGATCTAGGTTTAGGGCTAGGGCTATGATTAGGGCTAAAGTTAGGGCTAGTGTTATGGTTATGATAACAGATAGGATTAGAACTAGAAATAAGGCTAGGGCAAGAGTTAGAGTTAGTCTTAGGGCTAGGGTTAGGTGTGGGTGTAAGGTTAGAGCTAAATTAGGGCTAGGATTAGCTCCAGGGTTAGTGTTAGGGTTAGGGCTAGGGTTAGGGTTAGGGTTAGTGTTATGGATAGGGTTAAGTTTAGAAAAAGGGATGGGGTTATAGCTAGGTTTAGAGATAGGGCAAAAGTTAGAATTAGGGCTAGGGCTAGGTTAGGGTTCAGGTTTTGATTAAGGCTAGGTTTAGGGATAGGCTGAGGGTTTGTGTTAGGGCTAGGGCTAGGATTAGGGCCAGGGCTAATGTCAGGTCTAGGTTTATAGTTAGTATTAGTTTTAGTGTTAGGTTATGGCTATGTCTATTATAAGGTTTAGGTGTAGGGTAAGGGTCAAGTTAAGAGCTAGATGTACTATTAGATATACTATTAGGGTCAGGGGCAGGGTAGAGTTTGGTTTAGGTTAAGATTTAGGGTTAATGTTTGTATTAGTGATGGGTTTGGGTTCGGGTTATGGTAATGGATAGAATTAGGTTTATGGTTCCAGTTAGGTTTAGAGTAATGGATAGAGTTAGTGTTAATGATAGGGTTATCGTTAGGCCTAGGGTTAGCATTTGGGTTAGGCATTTCTTTAGGGTAATGGATAGGGTTAGAGCTAAGATTAGGGCTAGGGTTAAAGATAAGATTAGGGCTAGGGTTAAGGTTAGGATTAGTGTTAGGCCTATGGTTAATGTTAGGGTTAGGGTTAGGGTAAGTGTAGGCATTTGAGCTAGGGCTAGGGCTAGGGCGAGGGTTAGGTTTTGAGTCAAGGATAGTGTTAGGCTTAGGGTTAGGTTTATCTTTAGGCTAAGGATTAGAGTTTGAGCTAGGGTTAGGGCTAGGTTGAGGGTTATCATTAGGGTTAGGTCTAAGGTTATGGTTAGGGTTATGATTAGGGCTAGGTTTAGGGCTAGGAAAAGGGCTAGGTTTTGTGTTAGGTTTAGGGCTAACGTTAGGACTTGAGTAATGCAAGAACGAGGGATATGGTTATGTCTAGTTTTAGGGTAAGGGTTATGGATAAGTCTGGTGTTAGGGTTAGGTTTTGGTTTAGGATTAGGTTTAGAGCTAGGGTTTCTATTAGATTAAGGGTCATTGTGGGGTTAGGGTAAGTTTTAGGTTTAGAGCCACAATTAGGACTAGTGTTTGGTCTAGTGAGAGGTTTACAATTTACGTTAGGTTAAGGGTTATTGTTAGGGCTAGCTCTAGGTTTTTGTTTAGGGCTAGGGCTAGATTTATGACTATATTTGAAATTAGGTTTCTCTAGTGCTAGTGTTACTGTTAGGTTTAGGTATAGGTTTACTGATAGAGGTAGTGTTAGGGTTCAGTTTAGGGTTAAGGTCAGGTATAAATCTAGGGTTAGTGTTAGAATCAGAATAATGGTAAGGGTTAGGGCTAGGGTTAGAGCTAGAATGAGGGCTAGGTTTAGGACTAGTAATAGAGTTAGGGTTTTGGGAAAGATAAAAATTATGGTTAGGACTAGGGTAGCATTAGGGTGAGGATTTGGTTTAGGGTAAGGATTAGGGTTAGAAGTAAAGCTAGGGTAAGGGTAAGGTTAAGGTTAGTGTTAGAGTTAGGGTTAGGGTTAGCATTAGTGTTTGGTTTTGGGTTATAGTTAGGTTAAGGGTTAGTGTTAGGGTTAGTGTTAGGCTTAGGGTTAGGATTAGGTGGGTGTTAGGGTAAGGGTTAGGGTCAGGGTTAGGGTTAGTGTTAGAGTTAGGGTTAGGGTTGGAACAAGTTTAGGTTTAGGGATAGGTTAGGATTTTTGTTAGGGTTAGGGTTAGGGTTATGTTAAGGTTAGGTATAGGGTTAGGGTTACGGTTAGGGTTAGTGTTAGGGTTAGGGTTAGTTCAGGTTAGGGTTAGGGTTACTGGAAGATTTAGGGTTAGGATTAGTGTTAGTGTTAGGGTTAGGTTTAGGGTTATGTTTAGTGTTAGCGTTTGTGTTAGGGTTCGGTTTTGGGTTAGGTTTAGCGTTACAGTTAAGATTAAGGTTACATTTAGGGTTAGAGTTAGAGTTAGGGTTAGGCTTAGGTTTAGGGTTAGTGTTTGTGATAGGATTAGGGCTAGGATTAGGGTTCAGGTTAGGGTTATGGTTAGTTTTAGAGTTAGGGTTAGGGTTAGGTTTAGGTTTAGTGTTAGGTTTAGGGTTAGGGCTTGTGTTAGGGTTAGGATTTGGTTTAGCATTAGGGTTAGATTTTTCGTTCAGATTAGGGTTATGGTTAGTGTTATGGTTAGGGTTATGGTTAGGGGCAATGTTAGTGTTACAGTTAGAGTTAGGATTAGTTTTAGGGTTAGTTATAGCTTTAGGCATAGGGTTAGGGTTAGTGTTAGTTATAGGGTTATGGTTGGGTTTAAGATTTTTGTTAGGTTTAAAGTTAAAGTTAGTGTTAGGTTTAGTGTTAGGGTTAGGTTAGGGTTAGAGCTTGGGTTAGGATTTGTGTTAGGGTTTGGGTTAAAATTAGGGTTTGTATTAGGGTTATTGTTAGGATGTGGGTTAGTGTTAGGGTTACGGTTAGGGTTAGGGTTAGGTTTAGGTTTCGTGTTAAAGTTATTTTGGGGGTTAGTGTTAGAGTAAGGTGTAGGTTTAGAGTTAAGTTTAGGGTTAGTGTTACAGTTAGGGTGAGGGTTTGGGTTAGGATTAATGTTTCAGTTCGGGTTGCAGTTAGGTTTATGGTTAGTGTTAGGGCGAGGGTTAGATTTAGTGTTAAGATTAGAGTTAGGTTTATGGTGAGGTTTAGTGTTAGTGTTAGGGTTAGGTTTAGGTTTAGTGTTAGGGTAAATATTAGGGGTAGGGTTATTGTTCGGGTTAGTGTTTGGGTTAGGGTTTTTGTTAGGTTTAGCTTTATGGTTAGGGTTAGGGTTAGAGTTACTGTTAAAATTAGGTTTAGGGTTAGGGTTGCAGATTGGGTTAGTATTAGTGTCAGGCTTAAGGTTAGGGTTAGCATTAGTGTTTGGTTTAGGGCTAGAGTTAAGTTTAGGTTTAGTGTTAGGTTTAGGGTTAGGGTTAGCGTGGGGTTTAGGGTTAGGATTAGGTGATTTTTAGGGTTAGGGTAATGGTTAATTTAGGGTTAGTGTTAAGGTTAGGGTTAGGGTTAGGGTTAGGGACAATGTTAGATTTAGGTTTAGGTTAGGGTTTGTGTTATCGTTAGTGTTAGTGTTAGGGTTAGGGTTAGAATTAGGGTTAGGTTTAGGGTTAGGGTAATGGTTATTGTTAGGGTTAGGCTTATTGTTTGTATTAGGGTTAGGATTAGTGTAAGTGTTAGTGTTAGGGTTAGGGTTAGGGTTACTCTTATGGAAAGGGTTAGGATTTGTGTTAGGGTAAGGGATAGTGTTAGCATTAGGGTTACAATTAGGATTACCATTAGAGTTAAGGATAGGGTTATGGTTAGTGTTAGGGTTAAGGTTAGGGTTAGGAGTAGTGTAAAATTTAGGGTTAGGGTTAG
The DNA here is from genome assembly GCF_047511675.1 of Marmota flaviventris. NCBI lineage: Eukaryota > Metazoa > Chordata > Mammalia > Rodentia > Sciuridae > Marmota > Marmota flaviventris. Next base: position 78,841 of record NW_027288095.1, on the reverse strand, counting down.
GGTTGGTGTTAGGGTTAGTATTGGTGTTAGGGTGAATTTTAGGGTTAGGGTTAGGATTTGGTTTAGTGTTACGGTTAGCGTTAGGGTTAGGTTTAGTGTTAGTGTTATTTTTAGCATTAGGAATAGAGTTAAGGTTAGGGTTAGTGTTAGCATTAGGGTTACGATTCGGGTTAGTTTTAGTGTTTGGGTTATGGTTAGGGTTACGTTTAATGTTATGATTAGTGTTAGGTTTATGGTTAGGGTTAGGGTTAATGTTCGGGTTAGGGTTAGGGTTACAGTAAGCTTTATGGTTGATGTTAGTGTTAAGGTTAGGATTAGGGTTAGGTTTAGTACTAGGGTTAGGTTTAGGATAGGGTTAGTGTTAGGTGTAGTGTTAAGGTTAGGATTATGCTTAGGTTTAGGGTTAGTGTTAGGGTTTCTGTTATGGTTAGGGTTTGTGTTATGGTTAGGGTTTGGTTTAGGGTTAGGTTTAGAGTTAAGATTAGGGTTATGGTTAAAGTTAGGGTTAGTATTATAGTTAGGGTTAGGGTTAGGGTTTGGGTTACTGTTTGTGATAGGGTTAGGTTTAGATTGAGGATTCAGGTTAGGGTTAAGGTTAGTTTTAGAGTTAGGGTTAGGGTTGGGTTTAGGATTAATGCTAGGATTAATGTTGGGCTTAGGTTAGTGTTTGTGATAGGGTTAGGGTTAAGGTTATCATTAGGGTTATGGTTAAAATTAGAGTTAGATTTATGGTTAGGCTTAGGGTTATGGTTAGGGTTAGGCTTAGTGTTAGGTTTAGTGTTTGATTAGGCTTACGTTTAGTTATAGGCTTAGGGTTGGGGTTAGTGTTAGTTTTAGGGTTAGGGTTAGGATTAGGTAAGTGTTAGAGTTAAAGTTAGGTTAGGGTTAGGGTTGGGGTTTGGTTAGGGTTTGTGTTAGCGTTAGCATTAGGGTTAGGGTTTGTGTTAGGGTTAGGGTTAGGGTGTGGGTTAGTGTTAGGGTTACGGTTAGTGTTAGGGTTAGGGTTCATGTTAGAGTTTCGGTTAGGGTTAGTTGTAGGTTTATGGTTAGGATTAGGTTTAGTGTTACAGTTAAAATTAGGGTTATGTTTAGGATTAGTGTTTGGGTTAGTGTAAGAGTTAGGTTGAGGCTTAGTGTTAGTGTTAGGTTTAGAGTAAATGTTAGGGTTAGGGTTATGTTTATGGTGAGGTTTAGGGTTAGTGTTAGTCTTAGGATTAGGGTTCGTGAGAGTGTTAGGGTTAGGTTTAGTGTTAGTTTTAGGGTTAGATTTAGGGTTATTGTAAGGGTTAGTGTTAGTGTTAGTGTTAGGGTTAGAAATATTGTTAGGGTTAGGGATATGTTTAGGGTTAGGGTCAGAGTTAGGGTTCCTGTTAGGGTTAGGGTTAGGTTTAGGGTTAATGTGAGATTTAGGGTTAGGGATAGTGTTATGGTTAGGTTTAGGTTTAGTGTAAGGGTTAGGGTTAAGGTTAGTGTTAGGGTTAAATTTAGGCTTCATGTTAGTGTTAGGGATAGGGTTAGTGTTAGGGTTAGGGTTAGGTTTAGGGTTAGGGAGAGTGTTAGGGTTAGGGATAGGTTTAGGTTTTGGGCTATGGTTAGGGTTAGTGTTAGTGCTACAATTAGGGTTAGGATTAGTTTTAGGGTTCATTTTAGGATTAGGATTAGGGTTATGTTTAGTGTTAGTTTTAGGTTTAGGGTTAGTGTTAGGGTTCAAGTTAGGATTAGGGTTAGTTTTAGAGTTCAGGTTAAAGTTAGGTTTCTTGTTAGGATTGTGTTTGTGTGAGGGATATGGATTGTGTTAGGGTAGGGTTTGGGGTTAGGGTTTGTTTTAGCGATAGGGATAGGGTAAGGGTTAGGGTTAGGGTTAGGATCCGGGGTAGAGTGAGGCTTAGTGTTAGGTTTAGGGTTAGATTTAGGGTTACTTGTATGTTAGGTTTAGGGTTAGGATTAGTGTTAGGGTTAGGGTTTGTGTTATGGTAAGGGTTAGGGTGACGGTTAGGGGTAGGGGTAGGTTTAGTGTTAGGTTCAGTGTTAGTGTTAGTGTTAGGTTTAGCATTAGGGATAGTGTTAGGGTTAGGGATAGGTTGAGGTTTACTTTTAGGTTTAGGGTTAGAATTAAGGTTAGGGTTAGTGTTACAGTAGGGTTAGGGTTATGGTTAGGTTTAGTGTTAGGGTTAGGGTTATGTTTATGGTTAAGGTTAGTTTTGGGGTTAGGGTTAAGATTATTTTTAGAATTAGGGTTCGGGTTGAGTTATTGTTAGTGTTAAGGTTAGTGTTAGTGTAAGAATTATGATTTGTGTTAGGGTAAGAGTTAGGTTTAGGTGTTGTGTTAGAGTTAGAGTTAAAATTAGGGTTTTGGTTATGATTAGAAAGAGGGTTAGAGTGAGGCATAAGCTTAGGGTTAGGGTTAGTTTTAAGGTTACGTGTAGTTTAGGTATAGTGTTAGGGTTAGGGTTAGTGTTAGGGTTAGGGTTAAAGTAAGGGTTAGGAATAAGGTTAGTGTTAGGTTTAGGGTTAGTCTTAGGGTTACGGTTAGTGATAGGGTTAGTGTTGGAGTTAGGGTTAGTGTTAGGATTAGGGTTAGGGTTAGTGTTAGTATTAGGGTTAGAGTTAGTGTAAGAGTTACAGTTAGGGTTATTTTTAGGGTTAGTGTTAGGGTTATGATTAGGTTTAGGGTTAGATTTAGTGTTAGTTTTAGGATTAGTGTTAGGGAGAGTTTCAGGGTTAGAGATGGGTTTATGTTTAGGGCTATGATTAGGGTTGGGGTTAGTATTACAGCTAGGGATAGGGTTAGTTTTAAGGTTCGTTTTAGGCTTAGGGTTAGGGTTAGGTTTAGGGTTAGTTTTAGATTTAAGTTTAGTGTTAGGGTTCAGGTTAGGGTTAGGGTTAGTTTTAGAGTTCGGGTTAGGGTTAGGTTTATTTTTAGGATTGTGTTTATGTGCGGGATATGGTTTGTGTCAGGGTAAGGTTTAGGGTTAATGTTTGTGTTAGGGTTAGGGATAGCGTAAGGGTTAGGTTTAGGGTTAGAATTAGGGGTAGAGTGAGGCTTAGGTTTAGGTTTAGGTTTAGTTTTAGGGTTACTTGTAGGTTAGGGTTAGGATTAGTGTTAGGGTTAGGGTTTGTGTTATGGTAAGGATTATGGTGACGGTTAGGGGTAGGGTTAGTTTTAGGGTTAGGTTCAGTGTTAGTGTTAGTGTTAGGGTTAGGGTTAGGGATAGTGTTAGGGTTAGGAATAGGTTTTGGATTACTTCTAGGTTTAGGGTTAGAATTAGGGTTAGGGTCAGTGTTACAGTTAGGGTTAGGTTTATGGTTAGGTTTAGTGTTAGAATTAGGGTTAGGTTTATGGCTAAGGGTAGTTTTGGGGTTACGGTTAGGGTTCAGGTTAGGCTTAGTGTTAAGATTAGCGTTAGGGTAAAAATTATGGTTTGTGTTAGGGTTAGGGTTAGGGTTAGGTTTAGGTTTAGTGTTAGGGTTAGAGTTAAAATTGATTTTGATTATGATTAGAAAGAGGGTTAGAGTGAGGTGTAGGATTAGGGTTAGTGTTATGGTTAGGATTAGGGTTAGACTGAGGCTTAGGTTTAGGTGTAGGTTTAGTTTTAGGGTTACTTGTAGGTTAGGGTTAGTTTTAGGTTAGGGTTAGAATTAGAGTTAGGGTTAGGTTTAGGTTTAGGGATTGTGTTAGGGTAAGGTTTAGGGTGAGGATTAGGGATAGGGTTATGTTTAGGGTTAGGTTCAGTGTTAGTGTTAGGGTTAGGGTTAGAAATAGTGTTGGGGTTAGGGATAGGTTTAGTGTTACTTTTAGATTTAGGGTTAGAATTACATTTAGGGATAGTGTTACGGTTAGGGTTAGGTTTATGATTAGGGTTAGGTTTAGGTAAGGTTAGGGTTAGGTTTAGGTAAGGTTAGGGTTAGGTTTATGGTTAAGGTTAGTTTTGGGTTAGGGTTAGGGTTCGAGTTAGGGTTAAGGTTAGTTTTAGAATTAGGGTTAGGGTTAGTCTTAGTATTAGCTCTAGAGTTAGGTTTATGGTTAGTTTTAGGGTTAATGTTAGGTTCGGGATAGGTTTAGGGTGAGGGCTAGGGTTAGTTTTAGTGTTAGAATTATGGTTAAGGTTAGAGTTAGGATTAGGGTTAGGGTTAGGGTTAGTGTAGGTTTAGGGTTAGGGTTAGGGTTAGTGTTAGGGTCAAAGTAAGGGTTAAGTTTAGGGTTAGTGTTTGGGTTAGGGTTAGTGTTAGGATTTGTGTTAGAGTTAGGGTTAGGTTTAGGGTTGGGGTTATGGTAAGGTTTAGGGTTAGGTTTGGGGTCTGGATTATTTTAGGGTTAGGGTTAGCATTAGCGTTAGTGTTAGGTTTAGGGTTAGGTTTTGTGTTTGTGTTAGTGTTAGGGTTAGTTTTAGGTTTAGTGTTAGTGTTAGTGTTAGGGTTAGGTTTATGTTTAGTATTAGGGTTAGGGTTAGGATTAGTGTAAGTATTAGGGTTCAGATTAGGATTACGGTTAATGTTAGGGTTATGGTTTGGGTTATGTTTATGGCTAGATTTAAAGTTAGGTGTAGGTTTAAGGTTAGGGTTAGTGTTAGGGTTATTGTTAGGGTTCAGGTTATGATTTTTGTTAGGTTTAGGGTTTGTGTTAGGGTTAGGGTCAGGGTTAGTTTTAGTATTAGTTTTAGAGTTAGGTTTAAGGTTATTTTATGGTTAGGATAAGGGTTAGGTTTAGGTTTAGGGTTAGTGTTAGGAGTAGTGTTAGTGTAAGTGTTAGGGTTAAGGTTAGAGTTAGCATTATTGTTAGGTTTAGGGTTAGGGATAGGGTTAGGTTTGGGGTTAGTGTTATGGTTAGGGTTTGTGTTAGGGTTAGTGTTAGTATTACGGTTAGAGTTAGGTTTAATATTATTGTTAGGGTTAGGGTTAGAGTTAGTGTTAGTGTTAGGGTTAGGGTTAGGTTTCATGTTATGATTAGTGTTAGTGTTAGTGTTAGTGTTGGGTGGGGTTAGGGTTAGGAATAGTGTTAGTTTTAGGGGCAGGTTTAGGGTCAGTGTTAGGGTTGGGGTTAGTGTTAGTTTGGGGGTTAGGGTTCAAGTTATGGTTAGTGTTAGGGTTAGGGTCAGAGTTAGGATTAGTGTTAGTGACAGGCTTAGGGTTAAGTTTAGGGTTAGGGTTACGCTTTAGATTAGGGTTAGGGTTAGAGTTAGGGTGAGGGTTAGGTTTAGGATTAGGGTTAAGTTTAGTGTTAGGTTTAGTTTTAGTTTAGGTTTAGGGTTAGGGTTAGGGTTAGGGTTAGTTTTAGAATTAGGTGTCAGTTTAAGGTTAGTGTTAGGTTTAGTGTTAGGGTTTGGGTTATGTTTTGTGTTAGGGTTAGGGTCAGGGTTAGGGATTGTGTTAAGGTTAGGGTTAGAGTTAGGGTTATGGTTAGGGTTACAGTTAAGATTAGAATTAGTTAGGGTTAGGATTAGCGTGTTAGTGTTAGGGTTAGTGTTATGTTTAGGGTTAAGGTTGGGGTTAGGTTTAGGGTTAGTGTCACTCTTCATGTAAGAAATAGGATTAGGTTTAGGGTTAGGGCTACGGTTAGGATTAGGTTTAGGTTAGGGTTAGGGTTATGTTGTGGGTTACAGTTTATGTTAGGGTTAGGATTATACTTAGGTTTAGGGCTACAGTTAGGGTTACGGAGAGAAGTAGGGTTACAGTTAGTATTAGGATGAATGTTAAGTTTAGTGTTAAGTTTAGTGTTAGGGTTCTGTTTATGGTTAGGGTTAGGTTTGTTATTAGGCCTAGGGTTAGGGTTAGGGTTAGTGTTTGGGTAAGGATAAGAGTTATGTTTAGGATTGGATTTAGTGTTAGGGTTTGGGTTAGGGCTAGTTTTAGTGTTAGGGTTAGGTTTAGAGTTATGATTAGGATTAGGGTTAGAGTTAAGTTTAGTGATAGTTTTAGGGTTAGTTTTAGGGCTACAGGTAGCGTTAGGGTTAGTTTTAGGGTAAGGGTTTTTGTTAGAGTTAGCATTAGTTTTAGGGTTAGGGTTAGGGTTTCTGTTAGGGTAAGGGTTACACTTTGGATTAGGTTAGGGATAGGGTTAGGGTTAATGTTAGTGTTAGTGTTAGTGTTAGGGTTGGGGTTAGTGTTAGGGTTAGGCTTAGAATGAGAGTTATGATAAGGGTTAGGTTTAGGTTTAGTGTTAGGGTTAGGAAAAGAATTAGTGTTAGTGTTAAGATTAGTGTTAGGTTTTGTGTTAGGCTTAGGGTAGGGTGAGTGTTAGGGTTAGGGTTAGGGTTAGGTTTAGGGTTGGGTTAGTTTTATTGTTTCGGTTAGTGTTAGGTTTAGGGTTATGGAGAGTGTTAGGGTTAGGGATAGGTTTAGGGTTAGTGTTAGGCTTATGTTTAGGGTTAGTGTTAGTGATAGGGTTAGGGTTGGGGTTAGGGTTAGTGTTTGGGTTAGGGTTAGGATTAGTGTTAGCGTTAGTGTTAGTGTTAGGGATAGGGTTAAGGTTAGTGTTAAGGTAATTATTAGGGTTAGGATTACAATTATGGATAGAGTTAATGTTAGGGTAAGGGTTAGGTTTAGTGTTAGGGTTATGGTTAAGTTTAGGGTTAGGGTTATGGTAGTGTTAGAGTTAGTGTTAGGGTTTGTGTTAGGGTGAGGGTTAGGGTTACTGTTACAGTTAGGATTCAGATTAGGGTTAGTGTTGTGGTACTGTTATGTTTGGGTTAGTGTTAGTGTTAAGGTTTGTGTTAGGGTTAGATTTAGGGTTAGGTTTAGGGTTTAGTTTATTTTTAGTATTATCGTTAGATTTAGCTTAAGGTTAGTTTTAGGTTTGGTGTTAGGATTAGGGTTAGGGTAAGGTTTAGGTTAGGTTTAGGGTTAGCGTTTGGTTAGGGTTAGGTTAGGGTTAGGGTTATGGTTAGCATGAGGTTTAGGTTAGGTTTAGGTTAGGTTTAGGATTAGGGTTAGGTTAGCGTTAGGGTTATGGTTAGCGTGAGTTTTTTTGTTAGGGTTATGATTAGTGTTATGGATAGTGTGAAGTTTATGATTAGGGTAAGTGTTAGGGTTAGGGTTAGGGTTTATGTTAGAGTTAGTGTTAGGGTTAAGGTTAGGTTTTGTGTTAGGGTTCAGGATAGAATTAGGGTAAAGGTTAGGATTAGGGTTAGAGTTAGTGTTAGCATTAGGGTTAGTATTAGAGTTAGTATTAGGGTTAGGGATAGTGTTAATGTTAGGGATAGGTTTAGGGTTAGGGTTAGTGTTAGGGTTAGAGTTAGGGTTAAGTTTAGTGTTATGGTTAGGATAGGGTTAGGTTTAGGGTTAGTGAAAGTGTTTACATTAGGATTAGGGTTAGTGTTAGTGTTAGAGTTAGGTTTAGTGTTAGGGTTAGAATAAGATTTAGGGTTAGTTAGGGTAGGGTTAGGGTTAGGGTTTGTGTTAGGGTTAGGGTAAATATTTGTGTTAGGGTCAGGTTTAGGGATAGGATTTCAGTTCATATTAGGGATAGTTTAGTGTTAAGGTTAGGGTTTGAGTTATTGTAATGGTTCAGGTTAGGCTTAGTGTTTCATTTAGGGTTAAGTTTAGGGTTAGGATTAGGATTAGCGTTAGTGTTAGGTTTAGGGTTAGGGTTATGCTTAGGTTTAGTGATAGATTAATGGTTAGGATTAGGGTAGTGTTAGGGTTGGGGTAAGAGTTAGTTTATGGTTAAGATTATTTTAGGGTCAGGGTTATGGTTGTGGTTAGGGTTTGTGTTAAGTTTAGGGTTAGGGTTAGAGTTACAGTTAGGGTTAATGTTAGGGTTCGTGTTTGAGTTAGGGTTAGTGTTAGGGTTAAGGTTAGGATTAGTGTTAGGGTTAGTGTTAGGTTTAGGTTTAGTGTTAGGGTTAAGGTTAGGTTTACGGTTTGTGTTAGGTTTAGGGTTAGGATTTGGGTTAGAGACAGGGTTATTGTTAGGTAAAGGATTAGAGTTAGAGGGTTAGAGTTAGTTTTATGTTTAGGTTTAGGTTTTATGGTTAGTCTTAGGTTTAGGGTTAATGTAGATTTAGGGTTAGGGTTAGGTAAGTGATAGGGTTAGAGTTAGGGTTAGGGTTCTGATTGGGTTTTTTTGTTAGGGTTTAGGGTTAGTGTTAGGTTTAGGGTTAGGGTTAGGATTAGTGTTAGTAATAGGGTTAGGGTTAGGGTTAGTGTTAAATTTAGGGTTAGGTTTCCTGCTAGTGTTAGTTTAGCGATACGGATAGGATTAGGTTTAGTGTTAGGGTTATGGTTTCATTAGGTATAGTGTTAGGTTTAGGTATAGGGTTAGGATTAGTGTTAGGGTAAGGGTTTGTGTTAGAGTTAGTTTTAGCTTAGTTTTATGGTTAGTGTTAAGGTTAGGGTTAGAATTCGGTAATGTTAGGGTTAGGCTTGTGTTTAGGTATAGAATTATGGTTTCGTATGGTTTGTATTAGGCTTAGAGTTAGGGTTAAGGTTATGGATAGGTGTAGGGGTAGGGTTAGGGTTACTGTTAGTGTTAGGGTTAGTGGTAGGGTTAGGTTTAGATTTAGTGTTAGGGTTAGCATTAGGGTTAGGGTTAGGGTTAGGGTAGTTTTAGGGTTAGTGTTAGGTTTAGTGTTAGGGTTAGTGATAGGGTTAAAGTTAGGTCTCGGGTTAGGGATAGGGTTAGATTAATGTTGAGGGTAAGTGTTAGGTTTAGGTTTAAAGTTAAGTTTAGTGTTTAGGTTTGGGTTAGGGTTAGGGTTAGTTTAGGGTAAGTTTAGGCTTCAGTGTTAGGGTTTATTTTAGGGGGGTTAGTATTAGGGTTAAAATTACAATTCAGATTAGGGTTAGGTTAAGTTTAAGGTTAGTGTTAGTGTTAGGATTAGGGTTAGATTTAGGGTTATTGTTTACATTGCGGTTATGGTTAGAGTTATGGTAAGGGATGGGTTTAAGGTTAGTGTTAGGGTTAAAAATAGGGTTAGGGTTAGTGTTAGAATTAGAGTTAGGGTTCGTGTTAGGGTTAGGGTTAAGGTGGGTGTTAGGGTTAGGTTTAGGATTAGTTTCATGGTTAGGGTAAGTTTTAGTGCTTGGGTTAAAGTTAGTGTTAGGGTTATGGATAGTTTTACAGTTAGGGATATGGTTAGTGTTATGGTTAGGGTTAGGATTACGTTTTGGGTGAGGGTTAGGATTAGGTTTGGGTTAGGGTTAGGATTAGTGTTAAGTTTACCTTTATTTTTAAGTTTAGGGCTGGTGTTACTGTTAAGTTAGTGTTAGGGTTAAGGTTAGTGTTAGTGTTCGGTTTAGAGTTAGGATTAGGATTAATGATATATTTAGGGTTATGTTTAGGGTTAGTCTTAGTGATAGGGTTAGAGTTGGGGTTAGATTTCATGTTAGGTTATGGTTAGGTTTAGTGTTAGGGTTAGTGTTAATGTTAGGGATACAGTTAAGGTTAGTGTTACGGTTAGTGTTAGGGTTAGGTTTTGTGTTAGGGATAGGGTTAGTGTTATGGTTAGTGTTAGGATTAGTGTTAGAGTTTGTGTTAGGTTGAAGTTTAGGGTTAGGGTTAGGTTTAAATTTACAGTTAGGATTCAGGTTAGCTTTATTTTTAGGGTTAGGTTTGGGTTAGTGTTAGGGTAAGGTTTGTGTTAGGGTTAAATTTAGGGTTAGGTTTAAGTAGGGTTATTGTTAGTGTTGTCTTTAGATTTAGGTTAAGGTTAGTTTTAGAGTTAGTGATAGTTTAGGGTTAGGGTTAGGTTAGGGTTAGGGTTATGGTTAGCATTAGGGATTGGGTTAGGGTTTGGGTTAGTTTTAGGGTTAGTATTAGGGTTAGTGTTAGTGTTAAGGTTATTGTTAGGATTAAATTTGTGTTGGGGTTAGAGTTAGGGTTAGGTTTTGTGTTAGAGTATAGGGATAGGGATAGCATTAGGTTAGGATTAGGGTTAGAGTTAGTGTTAGGATTAGGGTTAGGGTTATAGTTTGAATTAGGGTTAGGGTTAGTGTTCGTGATAGGGTTTGGGTTAGTATTAATGTTAGGTTTAGCATTAGGATTAGGGTTAGGGTTAGCATTCTGGTTAGGGTTAGGGTTTATGGTAGGGTTATGGTTAGATTTTAGGATTAGGATTAAGGTTAGGATTAGCATTAGGTTTTGGGTTATTGTTACGGTTAGTTTTAGGTTTAGGTGTAGAGTTAGGGTTAGTGTTAGGGTCAGGGTAGGGTTAGGGTTAGTGTTAGGGTTAGCATTATAATTAAGTTTAGGTTTAGTGTTAGGGCTAGCATTAGGGTTAGGTTAGGGTAAAGGTTAGTGTTAGGTTTAGGTTTAGGTTTAGTGTTATTTTTAGGGTTAGGGTTATGATTAGGTATAGTTTTAGTGTTAGGATTAGTGTTAGGGTTAGGGTTATGGTTAGGGTTAGTGTTTGTGTTAGAGTTAGGATTAGGGTTAGTTTTAGAGTTAGTGTTAGTGTTAGTGTTAATTTTATGTTAAGGTTAGTGTTAGGTTTTGGTTAGGGTTAGGTTAATATAAGGGTTGGGTTATGGTTAGAGTTAGTGTTCGGGTCAGCATTAGGGTTAGGTTTACGGTTAGTGTTAGAGTTAGTGTTAGGGTTAAGTTAAGGGTTAGGGTTATGGTTAGTGTTAGGTTTAGGGTTAGGGTTAGGGTTTGGGATAGGGTTATGGATAAAGTTAGGTTTAGTGTTAGTGTTAGGGTTAGGTTTAGTTTTAAGTTTAGGTTATATTCATGGTTAGGATTAGGATTAGGTTTAGAGTTAAGGTTAGGTTTAGTGTTAGTGTTAAATTTTGCATTAGAGTTAGCATTATGGTGAGGTTTAGGGTTAGGGTTAGGGTTAATGTTAGGGTTTGGGTTAGACTTAGGGTTAGTGTTAGGGTTAGGGTTAGAGTTTGTATTAAGGTTAGGTTTAAGGTAAGTGTCAAATTAGGTTTATGGGTAGGATTAAGGTTAGTGTTAGGGTTAGTGTTAGTGTTAATTTTTGCATTAGAGTTAGTGTTAGGTTTAGCCTTCAGGGTTAGGTTTAGAGTTAGGGTTAGGATTAGTGTTAGGTTTAGGGTTAGGTTGAGGGTTATGGTTAGTGTTAGTTTTAGGGTTAGGGATAAGTTTAGGGTCTTTGTTATGGTTAAGGTTAGGGTTAGGTTTAGGGTTAGGGTTAGGGTTAGTGTTAGAGTTAGGTTTAGGGTCCACATTAGTTTAGGTTTAGCATGAATGTTAGGTTTAGTGTTACTTGTAGGTTTACTGTTAGTGTTTGGTTTAGGGTTAGGGTTAGTGTTAAGAATAGTCTTAGGGTTAGGGATAGGTTTAGAGTTAGTGTTAGTGTTAGGGTTAGGGTTAGTGTTATGGTTAGGATTAGGGTTATGTTTTGATTTAGTGTTAGTGTTAGGGTTAGTGATAGGCTTAGGATTAGGGTTATGGTTAGTGTTAGGTTTAGTGTTAGGGTTAGGGTTAGGGTTTGTGGTAGAGTTAGGGTTAGGGTTAGGTTTTTTGATAGAATTAGGGTTAGGGTAAGAATTAGGTATACAAATATGATTAGGGTTTGATTTAGGGTTATGGTTTGGGTTAAGTTTAGTGTTCGGGTTATGGTTAGGTTTAGAGTTAGGGTGTGGGATAGTGTTAGGGTTACGTTTAGTGTTAATGTTAAGGTTAGAATTAGTGATAGGTTTAGGGTTGCGGTTAAGTTTAGTGTTAGGTTTAGGGTTAGTGTTAGTGTTAGGGTTAGATTTAGGCTTAGGGTTAGGGTTAGTGTTAGGTTTAGGGTTAGGTTTTGTGTTAGGGTTAGGGTAAGTGTTAGGGTTATTATTAGTGTAGAGTTAGGCCTTTGGTTTGTTTTTGGAATTAGGATTAGGGTTAATGTTAGGGTAAGTTTTAGGGTTAGGGTTAGTGTTAAAGTTAGGTTTACAGTTAGGGTTAGTGGTAATTTTAGGGATAGGTTTAGTGTTAGTTTAGGGTTAGGGTTTGGTTTAGTGTTAGGGTTAGTGTTAGGGTTAAGGTTAGGTTTTGTGTTAGGGTTAGTGTTAGGGTAAGGTTTTGTGTTAGGGTTAAGGTTAGGTTTAGTGTTAGGTTAGGTTTAATGGTAGGATTAAGATTTTGGTTAATGTTAGTGTTAGTGTTTGCTTTCAGGTTAGTGTTAGGGTTAGGGTTAGGATTGGGTTGGGGTTAGTTGGCTGGGGTTAACTAGGGTTGGGTCTTGGATTAGGGCTAGGTTTTGGGTTTCATTAGGGCTCTTCTTAGGGATATGGCTAATGTAAGAACTAAGATTCTGATTTGGGCTAGTTTTAGGGTTACATTTAGGACTGAGTCTAGTTTTAGGATTATGTTTAGGTTTAGGGTGATGTTTTTAACTAGGGTTAGTGTTAGGGTCAGAGTCAGGATCATGGTTCATTTTATGGTTAGGGATAAGACTCAAATTAGGGGTAGGCTTAGGGCTATATGTAGGGTTAGGATTTGGTTTAGGTTAAGGGTTAGGGTTAGTCCTATGTCTCGGTTTTGTTTTAGGACTAAAGCTAAAGTTAAGGGTAGTTTTATGATTAATGTTAGTGTTATTGTTACTGATAGGGTGAGTTTAGTCTTAGGAGTAGTTTTAGAGTTATGGTTAATTCTAGAGTTAGGCTATGGCTAGTGTTACAGCTAAGATTAGGGCTAGTGTTTACGTTATGGTAAAGGATATTGTTAGAACTAGGAATAGGGCTAGAGTTAGTGTTAGTCTTAGGGCTAGAGTTTGGGTTAGGGTTAAGGCTAAATTAGGGCTAGGAATAGGTCTAGGATTAGTGTTAGGTCTAGGATTAGGGCTATTTTTATGGTTAGGTTTAGGGTTAGGTTTAGGGGAAGGGCTGCCTGTTTGATTTCCACCTCCATTTCCATTTACCCATAGGTGTCAAAATGAAGTGAAACTTTAAAATAAAAAGTGTTCATGGTAGTGAACCATTGAATTGAGAAGAACATACCTTGGGAGCATACTAAATCTAGATAAAAGATGACTCCTGCCCAGTATGAAACAAATTTGAACAAAACTAACTCTCTCCCTAACATTACCTCTAACCCTAGCCCTAGCCTTAACACTAAACCTACATTAACCTAACCTGCTTAGAGAACCATTGATCCTAGAATTCCTGCCCTTTGGGAGCCTTGTGGGGCAAGCTACACAACATCAAACAAATCTGACCAAATAATTATGGGAGGTATTTTGGTACATCCATATTTTCCTGTTTTCTCCTAAAGGGCTCGCATATTAAGTTGTTTTTGCATGCTTAAGCATAGGCCTACTTTTACAAGGAACATACCAGAGTCCCTACAGAAAACTGATGCAGTGTGTGAAGTTTCAAGCAGCTAGCACAAACCGTGTTTGATTTTCAACTCCATTAACTTTCCTATATAGGTCAAAATGAAGTGAAATCTTAAAATACAAAATGTACCTGACAATGAACCTGTGAATGGAGAAGGCCTAAACCTGGGGAACAGAGTAAATCTAGCTAAAAGATAAATCCTGCCAAGTATCAAAGAATTTTGAATAAAACTAACTCTAACCCTAAAACTAGCTCTAACCCTAGCTCTTCCTCTAACCCTAACTTTTTTATGAAACCTTTGACTGTAGAATTTCCAAACTTGGGCAGCCTAGTGGGGAAAGCTAAGGGATAAATGCTGCACAATAGCAAAGAAATGTGTCCAGGAAGTTGATGGAGTATATCAGTACATGCATATTTCTCTGTTATCTAATAAAGGATGCTTGGATAAAGTTGTTTTTACATGCTTTAGCTTAGGCCTACTGTCACAAGAACAAACCAGAGATTGCTCACAGAGAATTGATGGAGTGTGAAGTTTCAAGCACCTAGCACCAATGCTGTTTGATTTCCAGCTCCATTTCCATTTATCTGTATAGGACAAAATGAACTGAAACTTTAAAATACAAACTGTTGCTTACAATGAACCATTGAACCTAGGAGGCCCAAAGATGTGAAGTATAGTAAGCATAGGAGAAAAATGAATCCTGCCCAGTATCAAAGAAATTTGAACAAAACTAACTCTAACCCTAATAGTAGCTCTAACACTAGCCCTAGCATTATCCTTAACACAAATCCTAACCTGTTTGAAAAACTGTTGATCCTAGAAGTCCCAAACGTGGGGAGCCTAGTGGTCTAAGCTATCAGATGAATCCTATGCAGTATCAAAGAAATAAGAGCAAATAATTGAAGAGGTATTTCAGTTCATGAATATTTATCTGTTTTCTGCTAAAGGGTTCTCAGATAAAGTTGTTTTGTCATCTGCATCTTAGGGCTACTTTCACAAGAAACAAACCAGAGAGTTCCCACAGAAAACTGATTCAGTGTTTGAAGTTTCAAGCAACTAGCACCAACCCAGTTTGATTTCAACCTCCATTTTCATTTACCTATATAGGTCAATATGAAGTGAAACCTTAAAATACAGAGTGTCCCAGTTAGTGAACCATTGAAATGAGAAGGCCCAAACCTGAGGAGCATATTAAGGCTAGGTAAAAGATGACTTCTTCCAAGTATTAAAGAAATTTGTACAAAACTTACTCTCACCCTAACACTACATCTAACCCTAGCACTAACCCCAAACCTAACACTAACCTTAGCCTGATTAGAGAACCATTGATCCTAGAAGTCCCCAACTTGGAGAGCTTTGTGGGGCAAGCTAAATAGAGAATCCTACTCAGTATCAAGCAAATCTGACCAAATAATTATGGGAGGAATTTCAGTGCATATATATTCCCTGCTTTCTCCTAAAGCGCTCTCAGATAAAGTTGTTTTTGCATGCTTCAGCTTAGGCCTACACTCACAAGGAACATGGCAGAGTGTCCCCACAAAGAATTGAGGGTGTGTGTGAAGTTTTAAGCAGCTAGCATAAACTCTGTTTGATTTTCAGGTCCATTTACATTTACTTGTATAGGTCAAAATGAAGTAAAATGAAACTATTAGCTGTTCTGCACACCAAACTGTTGAACCAAAAGGCCTAAACCTGGGAAACAGAGTCAGGTTAGTTAAAGATGAATCCTGGATTGTATCAAAGAAATTTGAATAAAGTAACTCTAACCCTAACACTACCTCTAAACTGAGCCCTAATCCTAGCCCTAAACATTAACATAGCCCTATCCCTAACCGTAACTTTAACCCTAATTTTAACTGAAACCATTACCCAAACCCTAGCTCTAACTCTATCCATTACCATAACTCTAACCCTAACCCTAATGCTAAACGTAGCCCTAACCCTTACATTTACTGTAGACCTGCTCTAACCCTAATCCTCGCCCTAGCTCTAAATCTAGCACCAACCATAACACTTACCCTAAATCTAACCCTAACCGTAGGCCTAACCATAACCCTAACCCTAACCATAACACTAGACCTAATCCTAACCATAAACATAGCCCTAACCCTAGCTGTAATCCTATCTTTTACCCTAAATTTAAGCCTAAACCAAATGCTAACAATAGGACTAAACCTAACTGTATACTTATCCCTAAGGCTATTCCAAACCTTAAACCTAACCTGAACCCTAAACCTAACCATATACATTACCCTAAACCTAATGCTGATTTGAGCCTTAACCCTAAACCTTAACCAAAACCAATCCCTAATCCTGACCCTGACTGAAATAATACACCTAGCTCTAAACCTGATCCTTACAGTAGACCTATTCAAAACCAAATCCTAAAACTAACTTAACTGTAATACTAGACCTGACATTAGCCCTAGCCTTAATCCTAGCCCTAGCCCTAACACAAACCCTCATCTGAGCCATAAAACTAGCCTTAATCCTAACCCTCACTCTAACCCTAACACAAGACCTAATCCTAACCATAACGCTAGCCCTAACCTTCACTCTAACTGTATCCATTACCCTAAACATAACCCTTATCCTAATGCTAACCCTAAGACTAACCCTAACCCTATCACTATGCCCAATACTATCAATTACCCTAAACCTAACCTGAACCCCAAACCTAACACTATCTTTACCCTAACCCTAACCCTAACTCTAATTTGAGCCATAACCCTAAACTCTAACCTAAACCAAGCCCTAACACTGGCCCTGGTGTTAATAATTCCCCTAGTTTTAAACCTGTCTCTTACCCTATACCTAAGACTTACAATACACCTATCCATAAACCTTTCCCTAAAACTATCCCTAACTGTAACCCTAGACCTGATATTAGCCCTAGCCATAATTCTAGCCCTAACCCTAACACAAACCCTAGCCCTCATCCTAGCTCTAAACATACATACCCTTAATTGCAATCCTAACCCAAACTCTAGGCCTAACCCTGACACTAACCCTAGCCCTAATTTAGCCCTATCCTTAACACTAGTCCTAAGACTAACTCTAACTCTTACATTAGACCTTTCACTCGTTCTAACCCTATCCCTTACCATAACCTTAACCCTAGCCCTAACCCATGCCCTATCCTTTGCACTAACACTAATCTTAGACAAAACCTAATTCTAAATCGAGCCCAAACCCAAAGACTAAGCCAAACCCTAACACTAGCCCAAACCATAACACTAATCCTAAAACTAGCCCTAACCCTAGCACTAGCCCTAAAACAAAACCGAGATATAGCTATAACCCTAACCCTTAACCTAAAACAAACCCTAACCTTAAATCTAGCCCTAACCCTAGCCCTAATATGTGTTGTAGGTTGAACCCTTAAACTAACCCTGAACCTGACACTGACCCTATCACTACTAGCTCAAACATCACCCTAAACCTAAACCTAACCCTTACACTAACTCTGGCCCTAAAACCATAAAATTAGCCCTAAACATCACCCTAGTAATTACATTAGCCCTAAACCAAGTGCTATCCCTAACTTAACCTAAAACCTAGCCCTAATCCTAGCTTTAACCCTAGCCCTATTCATAATCATAAAACTAGCCCTAAACCAATCTCTAACTCTATCCATTACCATAACCAAAACCATAACCCTAATGCTAACACTAGTCAGGAACCCTAATCTTAACCCAATCTATTACCCTGAACCTAAACTGAACACAAACCTAACCCTATCATTACCCTAACCCTAACACTAACACTAATTCAAGGCCTAACTTTAAACCTTAACCTATCCTAAACCCTAATCCTGACCTTGACCCTAATAAAACCGCTAGCTCTAAACTTGAACATAACCCTACACCTAACCCTTAACCTAGACGTGGCCATAATCCTAACCCTAAAACTATCTTTAACCATAATTCTGGACCTGAAATTAGCCCTAGCCCTAATCCTAGTCCTAAACCTAAAAAAAACCCTAGCCCTCATCCTAGCCCTAAACCTAGCTTTATTCATAACCCTAAACTTAACCTTACCCATAACCCAAATTGTAACCCTCACCCTACCTCTATACCTAGCTATAATGTCATCTCTTACCCTAAACTTAAACCTAACCCTAACCCTAACTCTAGGCTTAAGCCAAACAATAAACCTAGCTCTAATTCTAACACTACTTTAGCCCTATCTCTAACCCTAACACTAACCCTAGCCCTAAGACTCACTCTAACTCTCGCCCTATACCTATCCCTAGTTCTAACCCTATTCCTTACCATAACCCTATCACTAGCCCTAACCCTTGCCCTATCCTTATTCCCAGCCCTAACCCTAGATCTAACCCAAACTCCAAATCTAACCTTAACCCTAAATCTAAGCTTAACACTTACACTATCCCTAAACCCAACCCTAGGACTAAACCAAAACCAAACAATAGCCCTAACCCTAAACATTAACTTAAACCAAACCCTAACACTAAATCTAAACCTATCCCTAGCCCTAATTCGAGTTCTAACACTAACTTTAAAATTAACAATGACCCTGACTCATATCCTAACACTCAACCTAGCTCTAAACACTGCCCTCAACTTAAACCGAATGCTAAGAATAACCCTAACAATAATTTGAGTCCTATCCCTAACCTGAAAATGAACCCTGACCTAACTCTTATCCTAACACAAACCCTAGCGATAAATATCACCCTAAACTTAAACATAACTTTGGGGAGCCATTCTCGCACGTGATTGGGCACCTCCCTGATTGGGTGTGAGGCATTCTGGCCAAACTGTGTTGGAGCTATCCCCACCCTCTCCAGGTGCGAGAGCCTGTCCGTGTGGGGGGTGTGACTGACCATTGACCCTGAGTCCAATCACTGACCCTGACCTTGGAATGCTGCCCCCCTCGACCTTCATTGGATTGAATTTTTTCCTGAATTTCTTGTTCCCCAATAAAAGGCCACTGCCTGGCATTCTCTCTCTCTCTCTCTCTCTCCTCTCTCTCTCTCTCTCTCTCTCTCTCTCTCTCTCTCTCTCTCTCTCCCCTCTCTCTCCCTCTCTCTCCTGCTAGTCCTGAGTAAGCCTTGCTGCCCCACCGGGTGTTTTGAGGCAAGAGCTAGAGGGAGGGCTGTCTCGGACCTGTTCAAAGTCTGAGTCTTGTGTGTTTATTTTGATCTCACTAGTTAACTTCTATGCTACAAACTTCTTGTATAAAACCAGCGTGCTGGTCGTGCAGTGGATTTGGCGCCCAATGAGGAGGCATTTTAGTTTAACTAAATTGAGTGGGAGCATGCTATAAAGATAAAGGAATTGGTGACAATTTGGGGTCACAAAAGTACCTGGAGGTACTGAAGGAATGAGACGTTAAATTAATTAAAATGGGAAATTCAACTTCTAAGTATAAGGAGATGTATCTGACTATTCTAGACACCATAATTAATCAGAAAGGAAAACAGATTTAAAAAACTCAGTTATTACAATTCTTAAAGGTTGTAGGCGAATTTTGCCCTTGGTTTTGTGACTAGGAATCCCCAAATTTACTTACTTGGGAGAAACTAGGAAGGAAATTACAAAAAGTTTGCCTTTCTATTGAATTACCTGGAGGCATAGAAAATATTCAGAAAACTTGGACGGCTCTGGAAATTTGTCTTTTTTAATACATGGGCCAGAGTTCTTGGCCCCCTGAAGATCTATTGAAAGGCATTCAGAGAGCTATTAGGTATATTCAAATGGAAAATCCACCTGAGGCTAAGTTAATTTCTTTTCCCTTGAGCTGTTTAAAAATGAAAGCTCTTGGGGCTAAACCGAAAGTTAGGAATGTGACTTTAAACTTGCAGGAACAAGATCAGGGTAGCCCGCAGGAAGATTATAGAGAGGAAGGTCATAGAGAGGAAACCTCCACAGTCATAGAGAGTCCTCCAGAAGAGATACACGATCCTCCAGGAGAGGAAAATCCGGAAGAAATTCTTAGAGAGGCACAAGCCCTTCTCCACCACATGGCTTCGAAGCCCAATTTCAAAATGGCGACAGCAGAGATTCTTCCCATGAGTCGCAGTCTGAGGGAGAGGAATCAGACATTGAAATTCAGGAATTGGAATTATGGAAATGGTAGGAGACCCTCAATGTTACACAAAATTACATATAAGAGGTTGTGAGGGGGAAGGGGGGGAAACAAGGGAGAGAACTGAACAACAGCAGATGAGGTAGAGAGGGAAGATGGGAGGGGAGGGGAGGGGGGATAGTAGGGGATAGGAAAGGTAGCAGAATGCAACAGTCACTAATATGCCATTATGTAAAAACGTGAGTGTGTAACTGATGTGATTCTGCAATTTGTATTTGGGGTAAAAATGTGAGTTCATAACCCAATTGAGTCAAATGTATGAAAGATGATATATCATGAGCTTTGTAATGTTTTGAACAACCAATGGAAAAAAGAAAAAGAAAAAAAAAAAGACATCACCAAGCAACTTCCTGAAACCCAATCCCATACCTTATTTGGGTTGAACTTTCTTGACTGTCTTCCCCTCAATATACAGGATGGTATCAGGGAAAAAAAAAAAGAAATTCAGGACTTATGGAGAAATTTTAACAGAGCTGCGTTTAACAGTGCCTGCCCAGGCTATTAGAATTCGGCCATTATCTGCTAAAAGGACAAAATTTAACAGGTACTCTGAATTAACAATGACTTTTCTTTCCCTGTTCCAGTGAGGTATTAAGAAGGCACAGGAGGCAGGGGAAGACATTAGTGGTTTTCAACTTTTCCCAGTTTTTGAACAAGTTAATGACCAAGACCAAAGAGTTCGAGGTCAGGCTGTAATTCCATTTAAGACTATTAAGGAATTGAAAAGTGCTTGTGAGACATATGGTCCGAATTCACCTTTTGTACAAAACTTGATTGATACCGTATCCTCACAACCACTTCCACTGAGTGATTGGAATTCGTTAGCCAGATCTCATTTGAGTGGGGGAGATTTCTTACTTTGGCAATCTTACTGGGCTGATTTTTGTACTGAACAAGCAGAAAGGAATAGAAGACAAAATTTACAGACCCCAGTAGACATGTTTTTAGGAACGGGCGAATTTGCTGATTTGGAAAGACAGTTAAATTATGAATTTGCAGTGTATGATCAGATAACTGACTGTGCTAAACGTGCCTGGAAACAAATAGTTTCCAAGGACCAGTGCAATTTAGTTCTTACCAGAGTAAAACAAGGTGCCAGTGAGCCGTATTGGGATTTTGTAGCCCGATTGTATCAGACAACAAATAGGTCTATCGGAGACCCAGGAGCGTGCAAGTTTATCTTTAAGCAATTGGCATTTAAAAATGCGAATAAATATCATCAGGATGTTCTCAGACCCCATCCTAAAAAGGAAACAGTTTCTGAGTTTATCTGCTTGTGTTCTGAGATTGATTCCACATATTTGCAGACAGTAACATTAGCCATGGCCCTGAAAGAAACCCTAAAACCGCAGGAATTAGTATGAAAACCCCGCAGAAGATGCTATCTCTGCGGGAGAAATAACCATTTTGCGCGAGAATGCCGCACTCGTAACTTTAAGTTCAGGACTCCATCTACTGTTGATAATAGATATTGCAGGACTCAACCCCACGTGACGGATCAAGATGGTGCGGATCAGCCAGCCTTCTCGCCATCATTTCCTCCTAGCGGGAGAACAAAAACTTCCAGTCGGCCCCTCCCCAGGCCGAGCAAAAATACGGGAAATTCGAGGAAGGGTTGCACAGTGTGACGTCACTGGCGCCGATCAGGACGGCCCGCCATTTTAACTGGAACATAAATCACAGACAGTTTCCTTATGACCCTCAACGACAATTGAATTGAATCCTGAATCAGGGACAAAACAAATCCCTACTGGGATATTTGGGCCTCTTCCTGATAATACTATAGGTTTAATTTTGGGATGTAATAATTTAAAAGGAGCCATTGAGGTAATACCTGGAGTGATAGATTCAAACTTTAAAGGACAATTAAATGTTACTGTAAGGTCCAATTATGCCCTAAGGCTTACTCCAAAGGATGCATTTGCTCAATTGATTTTATTGCCCTGTGATTCGGATACACACCAGCAAGTAAATTCAGTTTCTAAACCGCCAGACAGAGTGTACTGGTCTCAGTTAGTGCAACAAGAGTGCCCTTTATTGGAACTTAAAATTAATCATAAAAATTTCAAGGGTATTCTAGACAGAGGTGCAGATATTTCTGTCTTTTCTAGTAGATTCTGGTCTAGGAATTGGCCCTTACATGTAGCACCAGCTAACCTAGAGGGAATTGGTCAGATTTCACAGCCTGCTCAAAGTGCAAATTATCTCCATTGGGAAGATTCTGATGGGAACAGTGGAGTTTTTAAACCTATGTGTTAGAGTCTTTACCAGCAAACATATGGGGAAGGGATATTTTAGCAAAAATGGGATTGTTATTAGTAACTCCAAATTCTGTAAGGTCAGTTGAGGAAGTTAATCAGAGATATTTTCCTGGAGATGATAAGGAGATCTTTCAGGGAGAGTATCTGTTTACAAACCAGTCTCCACGGCAAAGATTAGTAAATGCTCCAAGCCAAAATTTTTACTAGGGTCCCTGAGTATTTCCCCAATCCCTAAGACAGCTGAAAAAGTTACCTGGCTCACAGAGGAACCTATATGGATTTCTCAGTGGCCCATCTCAGGGGAAAAACTTAAAATAATTCATAGGTTAGTTGAGGAACAACTTCAGGCTGGTCATATAGAACCAATACTCAGTCCTTGGAACACACCTATTTTTGTTATTAAGAAAAAGTCAGGAAATTGGAGGCTGCTACAGGATTTAAGGGCAATAAATCATGCAATTCAGCCTATGGGATTATTACAGCCAGGACTTCCTTCTCCCACAGCCATCCCTTTAATCTATAACTTGATGGTAATAGATTTAAAAGATTGTTTTTTCTCTATAAGGTTACATCCTGGAGATTGTGAGAAATTTGCCTTCACTGTCCCAACAATTAATTTTAAGTCACCTGTTAAAAGATATTGCTGCAAAGTACTCCCCCAGGGAATGTGTAATAGTCCTGTCTTATGCCAAAAATATGTAGATCAGGCGATAGCTCCCATAAGAAACAGCTTTCCTGATGCATATATTATTCATTTTATGGATGATATATTATTGGCTCATGATAATCCAGAGGTACTTTCAGAAATTTTTACTCAGTTAGAGGCTTCACTTACAGCAATGGGTTTATGCATTGCTCCTCAAAAAATTCAAAAGATGCCTCCCTTTCAATATTTAGGTCAGATAATTCAAGGACATACAATCCATCCTCAAAATCTTCAGATAAGAGTTAAGGAGTTACATACCCTTAATGATTTTCAAATCTATTAGGAGATATTAATTGGCTGAGGCCATCCTTAAAACTAACTACTTCTGAGTTAAGTCCTTTATTTCAGATATTACAAGGAAGTCTTTCTCCAACCTCTCCATGTCAGCTGACCTTAGAGGCTAGAACAGCCTTAAAAGGGTTGAAAATGCAATTAAAAATGCACAACTTACTAGAGTTGATCCTAAGGAAATAGTGTATTTATTAATATTTCCAACTGAGCATACCTCAACAGGAGCCATATGGCAAAGATTAGGAGTTATTGAGTGGATTTATTTAGCCCATCCCCCGCAAAAAACATTGATTCCTTTTCATGACTCTATTGCTCAATTAGTAACTAAAGGTAGAACTAGGATTTTACAATTAATTGGATCTGAGCCTGAAATAATAATTATTCCATTTTCTGTTCAACAGACTAATTGGCTTTTTCAAACTTCTAACTTATGGCAGATAGTTTTTGCTAATTTTCCTGGCCAGATAAATAGTCATTACCCTCGTGATAAGATTATCCAATTTGCATCATTAACATCACTTATTTTTCCAAAGATTGTGCGTGAACGTCCTATAGATGAAGCTTTATCAGTGTTCACTGATGGTTCAAGCTCAGGTAAAGCAGGTTTTTATAGTCGTGTTCACACAGAGGTAATGCAAACTTCATATACTTCTGCCCAAAGAGCAGAGCATCAAGCTCTGATTTGTGCCTTAAATTACTTTGTAAATAAGCCCATTAATATTTATTCTGACAGCTTATATGCAGTTGGAGTGACCAAAAATATTGAAACTTCAGTTATTGGGTATACTTCATCACAAGAGTTATTTGAATTATTCCATAATTTACAAAAGGCAGTGCTAATCGAAAATACCCATGTTTCATAGGACACATACAGCCTCATACTAATCTTCCAGGACCTTTAGTTTCAGGTAATGACAAAATTGATAAATTAGTAGCTTTTGTCAAGAGATGTCTTCATATGATTGTGCACAAGCTTCCCATTCCTTGCATCATCAAAATGCTTCTAGCTTATGTAAAAAATTTAATATTACCAGAGAAAAAACTCGTCAAATTGTAAGCCAATGCTCTAAGTGTGTTATTCACACTCCATCCCCACCATCAGGGGTAAATACCCGTGGATTAAAGCCAAATCAAATATGGCAAATGGATGTAACTCATATTCCTCAATTTGGTAAGCAATGTTATGTACATGTCATAGTTGACACATATTCCAGATTTATTTTTGCCACAGCACATACTAAGGAAAATACTCAACATGTAATTTCTCATTGCCTAGCAGCCTCTTCTGTGTTAGGGTGCCCTGTACAGATTAAAACAGATAATTCACCAGCTTATGTCAAGCCATTGTGGAACGAGCTCATTTATCTATTAAGCTTCAATTACAAAAATTAAAAGGGGGGAATAGGTTTATGACTCCCCAAAATAGCCTCAATCATGTTTTGTTCGTTTTAATTTTTTTAAACTGTGACATAGAAGGTCACACTGTGGCTGAGAGGCAAATGTCTCCCTCAGTAACAGGCCCTTTAGGCAGAGTTTTGTGGAAAGATTTACAGACTGGTCAATGGAAAGGCCCAGACCCAGTGATTATGTGGGGGAGAGGTCATGCTTGTATTTTTCCAGAAGGTGCTTTTCATCCTATCTGGGTGCCTGAATGCGTAATCAGACATGGAAGAGATAGAACCGAGATTCAAGCGACTGAAGATCGACACGAAGAAGCCCCCATCCAAAAGGAAGAGACATTGGAAAAAGACAAAGAGAAACCAGATTGACCCAGCTGAAAAGCTGATTTCATGGGAAGATAGGAAGAAGCTAACAACACAGGCTTCCCGAATAATTCGAATCCTAGGAAAGAACAGGACCCCAGTCTTGATGGTAGTGACAGTAATTGCCCTGCTGGGCTGTCAGGTAAAGGGGAATCAGATAGACACTTACTGGACATATTTCCCAGATCCAACCCTGGTACACCCAGCTGTGTGGACTGGAGAATCTACTCCAGTGTTTACTAATGACTCATTCATGATGGGAGGATTTACATATACTCATATTACTCCCAATCATGTGATTAGATTTAATTATTCTGGCTACAGTGCCCAATTACCTTTGTGTTGGTTCCATGATAAACATGCTGGCTGTCTGAAAGTATCATTTGAGGAAAAGAGAGGGATTGGTAGACCTAGACTGACTAATTATTCTATTTATGGAGACTTAAAACCTTATACTAGATCAGTAATTAAGATAGAACTTTCCCATAACAAGCCAGTCATTTCTGCAAAACCTCCACGGATACCCACTGTCCAAATAGTTCTACAATTGATATTGGCACCTTTCCTAGATGGATGAATTGTGTACAACATAAGGTGTGTACAACATAAAGTGTCTAAAGATAGTGGGTATATTTTAGACTGGTCTCCAAAAATTGATAAGAGACAATTACAAAAAAATTCTGCTATGACACCTACAGGATTTGGTAGTAATATTTTACTTACACTGAGGGTGGTATTCAAAAGGATGTTTGGCACTTAATTTCTGCCTCAGGATTCTTACATTTTACAGACAAACCTTTACCAAAATTTGTTGGCAAGAACTGTAAGGAGGGATCTTGCTATGGCTTACAAGCCTGTGTCCAATCTCCTTATGTTTTAATTATTGGAAATGTAAAAGTTAAATGGATAGATGACAGATATGCTGTTACATGTAACAAATGTAACCTAACCAATTGTATTCCTAGGTATAATGGAGGAAAAGGAGTGCTGATACTTCATCAGCCCTCTTTTGTTTTATTACCTGCTAATATTTCAGAGCCATGGTATGCTGATACTGGTTTACAAGTCTTGCAGCAAAATCATGCCCATCTAGCAAGACCTAAATGTGCTATTGGAATTATAATTGTTGGTGTTTTGGCATTAGTTTCTTTCATTGCATCCACTGTTTATGCATCTCTGACATTGTCTCAAAATATTCAGCATGCAAAATTTCTTAATAATTTAGCTCAAAATGCTTTCAAGGCTCTGCATAATCAAGTAAATATTGATGAAAGGATTGAGACTAAATTAAATGCCTTAGAGGCAACTGTTATAGGTAATGAACTTTCAGCTTTAAAATTTAAAGAAAGGCTTAAATGCCATGCAAATTATAAATATGAGTGTGTTACAGCTGCCAAGTACAATGCTTCTCTCTGGGATTGGGAGAAGGTTAAAAACCATTTGTTAGGTATTTGGCAAAATAATAATAATAGCTTGGATCTTTTGGAACTTCATCACCATATTCAAGACATTCAAAATAATAGGGCTGATTTTTCGGATTCTTCTTCTTTGGCTAACAAAATATTGAAGGAGTTAAAAGGATTTAACCCTGGAAATATTCTTAAACACTCGGCCTGGTACATTATTGGATTGTTCTCTTTGCTGTTAATTCTCTTTTGTGTCGTAATTATAGGATGGCGAGTCTTCAGAACAAGAATGCAGAAACTTGAAAGAGTGAACCACCGCCTGATTTTTAAGAGAAAAAAGTGGGAATATGTGGGGAGCCATTCTCGCATGTGATTGGACACCTCCCTGATTGGGTGTGAGGCATTCTGGACAAACTGTGTCAGAGCTATCCCCACCCTCTCCAGGTGTGAAAGCCTGCCCGTGTTGGGGTGTGACTGACCATTGACCCTGAGACCAATCACTGACCCTGACCTTGGAATGCTGCCCCCCTCAACCTTCATTGGATGGAATTTTCCCCTGAATTTCTTGTTCCCCAATAAAAGGCCACTCCCTGGAATATTCTCTCTCTCTCTCTCTCTCTCTCTCTCTCTCTCTCTCTCTCTCTCTCTCTCTCTCTCTCCTGCTAGTTCTGAGTAAGCCTTGTTGCCTCTCTCCTGCTAGTTCTGAGTAAGCCTTGTTGCCCCACCGGGTTGTTCGAGGCAAGAGCTAGAGGGAGGGCCGTCTTGGACCTGGTCAAAGAAAAAGGTAATTGAATCTTGTGTATTTATTTTGATCTCGCTAGTTAACTTCTATGCTACGAACCTCTTGTATGAAACCAGCATTCTGGTTGTGATGTGGACCTAACCTAACACTAAACCTAACCATAACACTACAACTAACATAAATTTAACCCTAGTTCTTACATTAGCCATGGCCCTAATCCTATCCCTAACCCTAACACAAACACTAGCCCTAATCCAAGCCCTAAACCTAGATTTAACCCTAACTATAACCCTAACCATAGCCCTAAACCTAGCTCTAAACCAATCCCTTACCCTAAGCAAACCCCTAAACCTAAGGGTAAACCTAGACCTATCCCTAATCCTTAGGCTAAGCAAAACCTTAACTCTATTAATACATCTAACCCAAGCTCTCATTCTAGCTCTAACCCTATCCCAAATTCTAACCCTAACCCTCATTTTATACTGACCCTACCACCAATCCTATGTCTAACTCTAACCCTAACTCTAACCCAAAATCTATGGTAATCCTATCCCTAGACCTAACCCTGAAGCTAACTCCCAGCCTAGACCAAAACCATAGCTCAGAACCTAACCCTTATGCTAAACATAACCCTAAACCTAACCCTAGTTCTAACCCTCACCCTAACCCTAACTCAAGACCTAATCCTAACCATAACCCTAGCCATAACCTTAACTCTAACTGTATCCATTACCCTAAACATTACCTTTACACTAATTTAAACCTAGGCTTAACCCTAACCCAATCATTATCCCCCAAACTGTCAATTACCCTAAACTTATCCTGAACCATAAACCTAACCTTATCATTACCCTAATGCTAACCCTAATGCTAAGTGGAGCCCTAACCCTAAACTCAAACCTAAACTAAAGCCCAACACTGACCCTGACATCAATAATTCCCCTAGCTCTAAACCGGATTATTACCCTATACCTAACCCTTACACTAGACTTAGCCATGAACCTAACCCTAAATCTATCCCTAACCATAACCCTAGAACTGACTTTAGACCCAGCCATAATCCTAGCCCTAACCCTAGCACAAACCCTAATCCTTATCCTAGCCCTAAACATAGCCTTAATTATAACCCTAACCCTAACCATAGGCCTAACTCTAACACTATCCATAGCCCCAATCTTAGCCCTAATTTAGCCCTATCCTTAACCCTAAACCTAACCCTAGCCCAAAGACTAACTCTAACTCTCACCTTTGCCCTAACTCTATTTCTAACCCTATACTTTACTGGAAGGCTAATCCTAGTCTGAACCGTAGGACTAAACCTAGCCCTATTCATATCCCTGGCCATAACCCTAGATCTAATGCTAACCCTAAATCTAACCCTACCAATAATCCTAAACATAAACCTAACCCTAGCCCTAACCTAAGGCTAATCCTCAAACTAGCCCTAACCCTAGCCCTAGCTCTAAAACAAAACTGAGCCATAGACCTAACCCTAATCCTTAACATAAACCAAGCACTAATCCTACACCTAGCCCTAACCCTAGCAATTATTCAAGTCTTAAGCCAAACCCTAAAACTAACCCTCACCCTGACTCTGACTTTAACACTAACCCTAGGTCTAAATATAACCCTAACCCTAAACCTAAACTTAACTGTAGACCTAGTCCTAACCCCTAACACTAAAATTAGCCCTAATCATAAACCTAGTACTTACATTAGCTGTAACCCTAACCCTAGCCCTAACTTAACCCAAATCCTAGCCCTATTGCAAGCCCTAACCCTAGCTTTAACCCTAAACCTAACTCTAACCCTATCACTAATTGTAACCATAAATCTAGCTGTAACCCTAGCTCTAACCCTATCCATTACCCTAACCATAACCCTAACCCTAATGCTAACTCTAGGCCTAAACCTAACCCTATCCCTAATCTTCACCCTATCCATTACCCTAAATCTAACCTGAAACCTAAACCTAACCCTATCATTATGCTGATCCTAAACTTAATGCTAATTCGAGTCCTAATCTAAAACTTAACCTATCCAAAACACTAATCATGACCATGATCCTAATAATACCCTTAGCTCTAAACCTTTCGCTAACTCTAAACCTAATGCTTACACAAGGCATAGCCATAAACCTAAACTTAAAGTATCTTTAACCATAATCCTAGACCTGAAATTAACCCTAACCATAATCCTAGCCCTATACCTAGCCTTAATCATAACCCAAACCATAACCTGAGCCCTAACCCTAATTTTAACCCTCACCCTATCCCTAAATCTACCTATAACCCCATCCTTTACCAAAAACCTAACCATATCCCTAAATCTAACCCTAACCCCCGCCCTAACCCTAGGCCTAATACTAACACTAAGCCTAGTGCTAATCCTAGCCCTAATTTAATCCTATCCTAACCCTAACCCTAGCCCTAAGACTAACTAAAACTCTTGTCCTAGCCCTAGCCCTAGTTCTATCCTTAGCCCTATCCTAACTCTAGATCAAAACCTAACTCTAAATCTAAACCTAACTCTAAATTTAACTGTAATCACAAGCCAAACCAAACCCTAACAATACCCCTAACCATAATGCTAATCCTAAAACTTGACCCTAGCCCTGGCCCTAGCCATTATACAAAACCAGGCCATATCCCTAACCCAAACCCTTAACCTAAACCAAACCCAAACCTTACACTTAGCCCTAAACCTAACTCTAAAAATTACTCTGACACTGACGCTGACCCTAACACTAATCCTAGCTCTAATCATCACCCTAACTTAAATTAACCCTAACACTAGATGTAGGCTTAACCGTAACCTTAAAACTAGCCTTAATTGTAACCCTGGTTTGTACATTAGTCATTTTCATAACCCTAGCACTAACTCTAACACAAATCCAACCCCTAATTCTAGCCCTGACCCTAGCTTAAGCCCTAATCTTAACCCTAACACTAGTCCTAACCCTAACCCTAACCTGAGCCCTAACCCTAGCTCTAACCCTATCCCTTACCCTAAGCCAAACCCTAAACCAAATGCTAACACTAGTCCTAACCCTAATCGTTAGCTTAACTTAAACACTAACAGTATTACTAGTCCTAACTCTAGCCTTCATTCTAGTTCTAACCCTAACCCTGACCCTCATCTGTCCCTAACAGTAACCCTAGGTCTAAACATCACCCTAAACCTAAACCAATACCTAACACTAGACCTACTGGTATCCCTATATTTACACCTAAGCCTAACACTAGATCTAGACCCAAAGCTAATCCTAAATATAGCTATAACTCTAGCCCTAGACATAAACAAAATACTAGCACTAGCCCTAACAATAAATATTAACCTAAACCAAACACTTACCCTAACCCTAGACCTAACCCTAGTCCTAATTCTGGCTTCAACCCTAAACCTAACCCTATTCCGAACACTGACCTTGATCCTAACACATAAACAAGCTTTAAACCTGACACTAACCCAAAACCTAGACCTAACACAAGACCTAGCCATAACCCTAAACCTAAAACTAACCCTAAACATAACCCTAGTTTTACATTATCCATAGTCCTAACCCTAGCCCTAAACCTAACACAAAACCTAGAGTTAATCCTAGGCCTAAATTTAGCTCTAAGCATAAACCTAAGCCTAGCCCTAACCTTAACACTAACTCTAACCCTATCCCTCTCCTTAGACCTAACCCTAGCTCAAAGCCTAACCCTTATACTAATCATAACCCTAGCCCTATCCTAAATCCTAATCCTAACCCTAGCCCTAATCCTAACCTTAACCCTAGCCCAAACTTTAGCTCTAACCATATCCATTACCCTAACCCTAACACTAACCCTAATTAAAACCATATCCCTAACACTCAACCTAACTCTAACCATAATATTGAATTTAGAAGTAAACCTAAAACTAACCCTCGCACTAGCCCTAACCCTAGCTCCAACACTAACCCTTATCCTAACCTAACCATAACCTTAACCCTAAACTAATACTTACCCTAACCCCAACACTTACCCTAAACCAAACCCTAGCCCTATCCCTAAATCTAACCCTAATCCTAGACTTAATCCAAACCCTACCCCTAACCCTAGCTCTAAAATTATCCATTACACTAAACATAACCCTAACCCTAGTGCTAACCCTAACCCATCCGTTACCTTAAACCTTAACTAAGACCTAAAGTAAATCCTTCCATTACGTTAACTCTAAACCTAACCCTAATGCTAATTCGAGTTCTAACCCCTTAACCTTAACGTAAACCAAATGCTAACCCAGACCCTGACCAAGGCACTAATAATAATTCTAGCTCTAAAGCTGACCTTGAACATAAACCTAACCCTTACACTAGACCTAGCCATAACCTAACCCTAAAACTATCCTTAACCATAACCCTAGACCTGATATTATCCCTAGCCCGAGTCATAACCCTAACCATATCAGAAAACC
Organism: Marmota flaviventris; assembly: GCF_047511675.1. Taxonomy (NCBI): domain Eukaryota; kingdom Metazoa; phylum Chordata; class Mammalia; order Rodentia; family Sciuridae; genus Marmota; species Marmota flaviventris. The sequence goes on along the minus strand of NW_027288095.1, from coordinate 47,893 downwards.
TACCCCTCATCCTAGCCCTAATCCTAGCCTTAATCATAAACTGAACCATAACACTAGGCCTAATCCTAATTCTAACACTCACCCTAGCATTAAACCTAGCTATAACCCCACCCATTTCTCTAAACTTAACCCTAACCCCAGTGCTAACCTTAACCCTAGCCCATCCGATAGGCTTAACCCTAACACCAAACCTAGTCCTAATCCTAGCCCTAATTTAGCCCTAACCCTAACCCTCACCCAAAGCCTACTCCTAAGAATAACTCTAATACTCAGCATAGCCGTATCCCTAGTCCTAACCATATTCCTTACCATAACCCTAACCCTATCCCTAACCCTAGCAATGAGCCCTAACTCTAGATCAATCTTAACTCTAAATATAACCCTAACTCTAAGCCTAAACTTCACTCTAACACTAGACCTAACCCTGACGCTAATCCAAAATCTAGCCTTAACCCTAGCCCTAGCCCTAAAACAAAACTGAGCCATAGTCCTAACCATAACCCTTAACCTAAACCAAACCTAACCCTAAACCTAGCACTAACTTTAGCTCTAATTCAAGTCCTAAAATTAACACTAAAACTAACCCTGACCCTAACACTGACCCTAAATACAACCCTTGCTCTAAACATCACCCTAACCCTAACCCTAAAACTGGCACTAATTGTAACACTAGTTCATACATTAGCCATAGCCCTAACCCTAGTCCTTACCAAACCCAAAATCTAGCCATTATTTGAGAAATAACTCTAGTTTTATACCTAATCCTAACCCAAAAGCTACCCCTAAACCTTACCCTAACCCTAGCCGGAATCCTAACCATAACCATAAACCTAATGGTAACCCTAGGCCTAACCCTAACAATAGGTTATCACTAACCCTAACCTTATTCATTAACCTAAACCTAACCTGAACCCTAAACCTAACACTATCATTACCATAACCATAAACCTAATGCTAATTTGAGCCCTAATCCTAAACTTAACCTAAGCCAAACACTAACTCTGACGCTTCCCGTAATAATATACCTAGCTCTAACCCTGACCCTACCCCTAAACCTAACCCTTATACTAGACCTAGCCATAAACCTAACCCTAAAACTATTCCTAACATAACCATAGACCTGACATTTGCCCTACCTGTAATCCTAGACCTAAACATAACACAAACCATAGCCCTAAACCTAAATCTAACCCTAATACTAACCATAACCCTAGCCCTAAACCTAGTTCTAATCCTATCCATTACCCTAACAATTATCCTAACCCTAATTCTAACCCTAGGCTTAACCCTAACACTATCACAATCTCTAAACCTATCCATTACCCTAAAAATAACCTATACTCTAATGCTAAGCCTATTCATTACCCTAACCCTAACTCTAACCCTAACGCTAATTAAAACCCTAAACCTAAACCTTAACCTAAACTAAACCGTAAGCCATACCCTGACCTTAATAATACATCTAGCTTGAAACTTGACCCTTACCCTAAATCTAACAATTACACTAGACCTAACCATAAACATAACCCTAAATCTATCCCTAACTGTAACCATAGACTTAACCCTAGACACTTACCCTAACACAAACCCTAGCTCTAAACCTTATCCTAACTGAAAAACTAACCCTAACACTACACAAATCCTAAATCTACCCATAACCATAACCCTAGCTCTTACATTACCCATACACCTAACACTAGCCCTAAACCTCACACACAACCTAGCCCTAATCCTAGCCTTAAACCTAGAACTAAGAAAAACCCTAACCCTATCCCTAGCACTAACCTTAACCCTAACACTGGCCCTGGCCCTAACCCTATTCAAACTCTAATCCTTACCCTAAACATAACAATAGCCCTAACCCTCAATCTAACCTAAACCTAGCCCTAATCCTAACTGTAACCATAGCAAAAATCCTAGCACAAACTATTACCTTAAACATAACCCTAACCCTAATGCTAACCCAAACCATAACCCTAACCCTAACCCTAACTGTAGCCCTGACTCTAAGCCTCACCCTAGCCCTAACCCTAGCTCAAACCCAAACACTTCTGCTAAACCTAACACTAACACTAACCCTAGGCCTATCTCTAAACCTAGCCAAAATCCTAACGTTAACACAATTCCTAACACTAGCACTAACCTTATCCTTTACCTTAAACATAAACCTAACCCAAATGCTAACCCTAGGCCTAACCCTAATCCTATCACAAACACTAACCCTATCTATTACTCTAAACCTAACCTGAACCCTAAACCTAACACTATAAAATACTTTAACCCTAACCCTAATGCTAATTTGAGCCCTAACCCTAAACCTTATCCTAAACCAAACCCTAAAACGGACTCTGACCATAATAATACACCTAGCTCTAAACTTGACCTTTACCCTAAACCTACCTTTCCACTAGACCTAGCCATAAACCTAAAGTTAACACTATTCCTAACCATAACCCTAGACCTGATATTAGCCCTGGCTCTACTCCTAGCTATAACCCAAACACTGACCCTGCCTTTAAGAGTAAACCTACTTCTAAACATGACCCTAAACAAAAATCTAAACCTAACACTAGACCTAGCCAAAATCCTAACCCTCAAACTAGCCCTAATCATAACCCTAGCTCTTACATTACCCACAGCCCTAACCCTAGGCCTAAACCTAGCACAAAACCTAGAGCTAAACCTAGGCCTAAGCATAACCCTATCCCTAAACCTAACCTAACAATTGATTAGTCCTAACCCTAGCTGAAAGCCCAAATATATCCTAAACATAAACCTACACCTATTCCTAAATATACACCCAACACTAGCCCTAATCCTAAACTTAACCCTAGCCTTAAACCTAGCTCTAAACCTACCGATTACCCTAAAAATTACCCTAAACCTATTGATAAGCCTAGGTCTAACCCTAACCAGAAAACTAAAACTAGAACTAACCCTAAACCTCACACTTGCCATAGACATAACTCTAGCTCAAACCCTAACCCTTATCATAAACCTAAACATAACCATAGCCCTAACCCTAACCCTAAACCTCAACCTAACACTAACTATAACCCTCTGCCTACATCTAACCATATCCATTACTCTAACCCTAACCCTACCCCTATTGATGATGCTAGCCCTAATCCAATCCTACCCCTACCATACTCTAATCTTATCCCTAGACCTAACTCTAAACCTAACCCTCACCCTAGCCCTAACCCTAGCTCAAAATATAACCCTTATTCTAAACATAACCCTAAAACTAACCATAGTTCTAACCCTAACCCTAACTCAAGACCTATTCCTGACCAAAACCCTAGCCCTAACCTTAGCTCTAACCTTATCCATTATCCTAACCATTACCCTTACCCTAATGCTAACCCTAGGCCTAAAACAAACCCTATCGCTAAACCTAACCCTATCAATTACTTTAAACCTAACCTGAACCCTAAACAAAAACCTAGCATTACCCTAACCCTGACCCTAATGCTTATTTGAGCCCTAACCCTAAACCTTAAACTCAACCAAACTCTAACCTGATCCTGACCCTAATAATTCCCCTAGCTCTAAACATGACCCTTAACCCTAAACCTAACCCTTAAACTAGACCTAGCCATAAACCTAATCCTAAAACTGTCCTTGCCTCAACTGTAACCCCACACCCTAGCCCTAATCCTAGCCCTAATCCTAGACCTAACACAAACAAAAACCCCATCCCTTATCCTAGTCCTAAACTGCTGAGAGCCATAGCCAAATAGGAATGACGCATGGCAATTTCCTTGTCAGCCTACCCAATGTTGGTTAGAGGGAGGACTCCCCATTGTGGAAATGGGCTTGCCTTGGACCCAGGTCATTTGCATTGACATTGCATGAATGTTTGAGAAAGGTGACCCTGCTCAAGGACCCAGGGCGGATCCGGGTTTAGGGCGGTTCCAGGTTTAGGGTGTGGATCCTGCTGAGAATAGGGCGGTTCCAGGTTTAAGGTGGATCCTGCTGGGAATAGGGTGTATCCTGCTCCCTCAAGCACCCGCTCCTTGAGTTCCCTTTGAGTTCTCACGGGATTCAGAGAGTATTTGGTATGCAGAGCCCGGTGGAGTGTGTGGATTTTCCCAGAAAGTGTGTGTAGAGTGCCAGTGACAGATCGAGAATAAAGAGTTGCTGTTTGAATCTACAAGCTTTTGTGGTGGCTCGGTTATTTTGTGCCCTGACAGACTGCGGCATTTGGTGGCCCATATGGGGAACATCTGAAGCTTAGAGGTAAGTGAAATTGCTCACCCCCGAGGGAAGGCGAGAGAATGGGTGACCATTTCAAAAAACAATGTGTTCTTGTTTTGATTTATTTTGTTTTTATTTCAAGTTGCCTGTTCCTAGAACTTTCTCAGGCAAACTGGGGAAAATGGTTGACTCAAGGTTTGAAGTTGTTGGCCCCCGAGGAAGAGAAATTGTTAGAGGAAGGAGGCACCCCAGTAAGACCAAGAACAGTTAGGACATATGTTGATACAATACAAAAATGTAGCACATGTCTTTTTAAAGAGGAGTTATTAAGTATATTAATGGGACCATCATGGTATCCTGTAGAAGGATTTTTCTTCAACAAGAAAGAGATGGCTAGTTCTGTTTACTACACTTGTCTAAGATCTTGGTTTTTACAGACATCTGATTAATTTACAAAGCTAAAGTGTTAAAATATCAACCACTAAATATAAAATCAAGTACTCTTTACTTATTAAGTTCCCTAAGGTAATATATTTAAACATTATGTGTGTTTTCATAAATTGGTAAATGGAAAAAAGTTTAATATTGCTTTGTGTCTGTGTCTTTGCTAAAACAAGGTTATTAAGAGTTAAGATTCTATCATGTGTAATTTATATACAAAGAGTATAAGAAGTTTCAGTTGGGTTTCAATTACAGTATTATAGTACCATAAAAAAACATGAAAGTATTTCATCTTATTAAAGTGGAGTAATTTGTCTAAATTTAAAAATTTTATGAGTTGTTTCAGAATGTGAATTCATAAAAAGGGTTAATGGCTAGAAAAGAGATATTAAAAGATTCAAGATGTGGAAATATATTTTAATATGGAAGGTTAAAAAATGTTTCTAGATGAGATAATCTTTGTGTGATAAAGTAAAAAGTTGTAAAATGTCTAAGTAAGTTGCAAAACACTTTAAAAGGTTAAATTGAAGGTGGTCGAGATGCCTTCATGATGGAGGAAAGATTGCATCATTCGAAGCCTAGTTAATCTTAAAAGCATTACTTAAAAAAACATGAAAATGGGAAGATAATAGGATAAAAGATATTTGGATAAATAAGATTAAAAATTTGAAGTGGAAAATTTTAAAGACAGAAGTACAGAAAGGTAAAAAAAAAAGATAGAGAAGATGTAGGAAGATAGAAAAGATGTAGGAAGACAAGAATTTTAAACCCACAAAATAGGAAACAAAAGAAAACTAGGAGGAAAGAAAAGCAACTAAGGGTGAATGTACAAACCTTAGGGAAAAAAACTAGAAGGTAGAAATAAGATAGAAAATGGTTGAAAATGTCAAGTAAAGGTATTTCAGACAGAAAATGCAAAAAGCTAAGACAACTATTAGATACAGACATTCAAGATAGAAAAAGGTAGAAGAGAAAAGTTTAAAGTCAAATATTGGATAAAATAAAAGAACAAGAAGATTAATATTATTTTTTTTTAAAAAAGCCCATCAACTTTAATTTCTAGTGGTGAAGAAATTAAAAGTCTCAGATGAGGGTGTTAAAATTTATAGATAAGAGCCAATTTAGAAAACGTTAAATTAGAAGGAAATTGGTTTAAAACCACATCAAAAAATTAAAATGACTAAAGTAATTTTAAAAACAAAGACAAAATGCTTTTGGAAGACTTAAATTTAAAAGGATCTTTAAATTTCCAAAGGATGCATATAGGATATTTTGGAACATCATCCCTGAAGAAAAATCAGTTAATGTTTTACTTAACAGGAATCCCATACAATCCACAGGGACAAAGTATCGTTGAAAGAGCTCATCAAACTATTAAAATGTACTTATTAAAGCAAAAAGAGTGAATTGGAAAGGGGTATATATCCCCCAAAGATAAACTTAAAATAACCCTTTTTACTCTAAACTTTTTAAATTTGGATTCATCAGGACTTAGTGCTGCGGAAAGGCATATGTATCCAAAAAATGTACATAAGCCTAAGGTACTTTGGAAAGATATTCTAACAGGACAATGGAAAGGTCCTGACCCAGTGATTGTCTGGAGTCGGGGTTCTGTTTGTGTGTTTCCACAGAGAGAACAGCAGCCAATTTGGATTCCAGAGAGACTAACCAAAGTGATTTCTACAGACCAAAAAGAAGATGATTTGACTGAAATCCATAACAGCTGATATACAGAGCTCCAGCTTGGCTATTCTTACATCTGTGACAGTGATTAACCAGGATGCTTTTTTCAATATCTATTTTATTATTGCCTTTTCCCACATCATAAAGTTCTATTTTATTTTTTGAGCTCATACAGACATATGTTAATGTTTTTCTGATCAGTTTTATTTTTTGACTGTGGAGTTTTTAAACATTGCAATGGAGATTTCACCTGTGTAAAGCTACAAGGCCTTTACTATTGTCTTATGTGTTGTATGTTTGTGTGCACTCTTGTGTTTTGTGTTGTATGTCTGTATGTGCGTATGTCCATATTTCATATATGAGGAGCGCACATGAAAAAATGGATCCGAATTTTTTTTATTCACATGATTTAAATACTTTCACCTTTCCTTTTCATTATATTTAATAATTCTGTTCAGGATTATGTCTCTTTAGCATCATTCCCAGAATTCCTATCTTCATCCCAATGCTGGTGAAGACAAAGATAAAACCAAACTACAGCTTCTATAATAGCTATCACAGTAAACTGTATAAACTGTATAAACATCAATGAATATAACTCAACAAGTAATGCTCAATCAAGGAGTCGACTTACTTTGGGAGGAAATGGACATATTGATAGATTCCTCCACTTTGAACTGCTTGCAGAACTTGCCTAGAATATGTATCACTTGTATGTATTGTAAACTATCTGTTGGTGCAGCAAGTTGTGGTAGTGCTGGCATATCTTTGCTGATGGTGTCACCAGTGATGCAATTTTTCCAAAGGAGCCATCAATTGGCTTGGTGTTGTGGCATTTCTGTATCCCCCTCCCTTCTGCTAGTGATGGTCTAAAATTTGGGGGCCAACAGAGGTGAGGCAAAGAACCTCACCCCCCACTGGCACCAAGGCCAAATTTGGGGGCCAACAGAGGTAAGGCAAAGAACCTCACCCCCCCACACTGGTGCATAGGCCTATTCACAAGTATGGCTGTATGCTGGACCGGTAGTCAGTGACAGGTATGATCCAACTGCAGTGGTACCAACCTAAGACCGGAGGCTGATGCCTAGAGGTCAGTTCATCCGATGACAGATAAGGAACATATGTTGAATTGGACAACCTAACAGGCATGGTCCCTAAGTCACATTGCTTGTTGTTTAATTAATCAGAAGGGGGGAGATGCTGAGAGCCATAGCCAAGTAGGAATGACGCATGGCAATTTCCTTGTCAGCCTACCCAATGTTGCTTAGAGGGACGACTCTCCAGTGTGGAAATGGGCTTGCCTTGGACCCAGGTCATTTGCATTGACATTGCATGAATGTTTGAGAAAGGTTACCCTGCTCAAGGACCAGGGCAGATCCAGGTTTAGGGCGGTTCCAGGTTTAGGGTGTGGATCCTGCTGGGAATAGGGCGTATCCTGCTGCCTTGGGCACCCACTTCTTGAGTTCCCATTGAGTTCTCACGGGATTCAGAGAGTATTTGGTATGCAGAGCCCGGTGGAGTGTGTGGATTTTCCCAGAAAGTGCGTGTAGAGTGCCGGTGACAGTTCGAGAATAAAGAGTTGCTGTTTGAATCTACAAGCTTTTGTGGTGGCTCAGTTATTTTGTGCCCAGACAGACTGCGGCACTAAACCTAGATTAATCCTAACCCTAACCCTAGCTCTAACCACAATACTAACCCTAGCCCCAATCATAGCTCTAATTTCACCCTATCTATAAACCTAACCATAACCCTAGACCTAAGAATAAATCTAACTCTCACACTAACCCTATCACTATTTCTAACCCTATCCCTTAAAGTAACCCTAACCCTAGCCCTAAACTTAGTCCTAACCCTTGCCCTATCCATAGCCCAAGCACTAACCTTAGATCATAATCTGTCTCTAAATCTAACCCTGACATGAAGCCTAAGCCTAAACCTAACACTAGTCCTAACCCTAACACTAATCCTAAAACTAGCCCTAATCCTAGCCCTAGCCCTAAAACAAAACTGAGCCATAAGCTCTATCCCTAACCCTTAAATTAAACCAAACCCTAACCATACACCTACCCCTAGCCCTAGCGCTAATTCGACATTTAAGCCAACCCTAAAACTAACCCTGACACTGACTCCAACACTAACAATAATTCTAGCTCTAAACATCACCATAATCCTAACACGAACCCTAACACTAAATCTAGCCCTAGTTTTAACCCTAAAATTAGCGCTAATCATAACCCTTGTATTTATATTAGCTGTAATGCTAACCCTAGCACTAATTTAACCCAAATCCTAACCCTAATCCGAGCCCTAACCTGAGCTTTAACCCTAACCATAACCCTAACATTAGGCCTAGCCCTAATCATAACCATAACACTAGCCCTAACCCTATACATTACCATAACAATAACCCTAACCCTAATGCTAACCCTAGGCCTAAACCTAACCCTATCTCTAATCCTATCCCTATTCATTTCCCTAAACCTAACATGAACCCTAATTCTAAGCCTATTATTACCCAAACACTTACCCTAATGTTAATTCAATCCCTAACTTTAAGCCTTAACATATTCCAAACCCTAACCTAGACCTTCACCTTAATAATACGCCTAGCCCTAAACCTGACCCTAACCCTAAACTTAAACCTTACACTAGATGTATGCATAATCCCAACCCTAAAACTATAAAAAATAATTCTAGATTTGAAATTAGCCATACTCCTAATCCTAGCCCTAACCCTAAAACAAACCGTAGCCCTCATCCTAGCCCTAAACCTAGCCTTAATCATAACCCTAATCCTAACCCTTATTCTAAACACCCCCTACCTCTAAAACTAGCATAAAACCATCCCTTACCCTAAGCTAAATCCTAAATCTAACCCTAATTCTATGCTTAAACTGAACAGTAACCATAGACCTAATCCTAGGCCTAATTTAGCCCCATTAACCCTAAGACTAACAATAATTCTCACACTAGCCCTATCACTAGTTCTAATCCTAGCCCTTACCATAACCCTAACCCTAGCCCTAACCCTTGCCCAATCCTTAGTCCTAACCCTAACCAAAGCCTAAACCTCATGCTAACACTAAACCTAATACTAATGCTAATCATAAAACTAGCCCTATCCCTACCACTAGGGGTAAAACAAAACCGAGCAATAGCCCTAATCCTAAACCTATCTTAAACCAAACCATAACACTACACCTAGATCTAACCATAGCCATAATTCGAGTCCTAACCCTAATCTTAAAAGTATAACTAACACTGACTCATATGCTAAACTCACCCTAGCTTGAAACACCATCCTAAACTTAAACCAAAACTTAAGAGTAACCCAAGCCCTTATGTAGATCCTAACACTAACCCTGACCCTGACTCATATCCTAAAACTAACCCTAGATCTAAATATCACCCTAACCTAAATTTAACCCTAACACTATATTTACCCCTAACCCTAACCCTAACCCTAAAACTAACCCAAATTGTAACCCTAAATCTTATACTAGTGATTGCCCTAACCCTAATCAAAGCCCTAACACAAAACTAGCCCTAATCCGAACCCTAAACCTAACTTTAACCCTAATCTAGCCCTAAACCTAGCTCTAATTCTCTCCCTTACCCTAAGTGAAATCATAAACCTAATGGTAAACCTAGATCTATCCCTAATCCTTAGGCTAAACAAAATCCGAACCCTATTAATAGTTGTGACCCTAGCCCTCATTCTATCTCTAATCCTATCCCAAACGCTTACACTAACCCTGAGCCTTATTCTGACCCTAACACAAACCCTAGGTCTAAAACTGACCCTAAACCTAGAGCAAACCCTAACACTGGCAATACCGCTAACTTATACCTAAACCTAACACTAACCCTAGCCCTAAGACTAACTCTAATTCTCACACTATCCTAGTTCTAAGCCTATCCATTACCATAACCTTAACCCTAGCCCTGAATCTTGCCCTATCCTTAGTCTTAGCCCTAACCCTAGATCTAACCCTAACTCGAAATTTAACCCTAACCCTAAGCCTAAGCCAAACACTAAAACTAGCCCTAACCCTAATGCTAATGATAAAACTAGCCCTAGCCCTAACCCTAGCAGCAAAACAAACTGAGCAATAGCCCTAACCATAAAACTTAACTTAAACCAAACCCTAACACTACACATAGTACTAATCATAGACTTACTTCGAATCCTAACCCTAACCTAAAATCTAACCCTGACCCTGACTCATATCCTAACACTAACCCTAGCTCTAAATATCATCCTAACCTTAAACCTAATCCTAACTTAGACCTACCCCTAACCTGAACCCTAAATCTAACCCTCATTGTAACCTTAGTTCTTACATTAACCATTGCCCTATAATTAGCCCTAAACCTAACCCAAAAACTAGCCCTAATCCAAGCCCTAAACCTAGATTTAACCCTAACCCTAACACTAGCCCTAACCCTAACTTTAAGGCTATCCTTTTTCCTATGAATAACCCTAACACTAATGGTAGCCATAGACCTATGCCTAATCCTGGGGTAACCAAAATCCTAACCTTATTAATAGTCCTGACCCTATCCCTCATTCTAGCTCTAATCCTATCCCAAATCCGAACACTCACCCTGACCCTTATTCTGACCCTAACACAACACCTCGTTCTAAACCTGACCCTAACACTAGACTAAAACCTAACACTAACCCTAGACCTAAACCTAATCCTATATCTAGCCTTATCTCTAGCCCTAGACCTAAACAAAACCTAGTCCTAGGCCTAACAATAACCCTTATCCTAACACAAACACTAACACCACCCATAGAAGTAAACCTACTCCTAATTCTGGCTGTAACCCTAACTTAAACTCTAACCCAAACACTGACTCTGCCTTTAACAGTAAACCTAATTCTAAACCTGACCCTAACTGAAAATCTAAACCTAACACTATATCTTGCCATAACCCTAACCCTAAAACTAGCCCTAATCATAATCCTAGATCTTACATTACCATCGGCTTTAACCCTAGGCCTAAACCTAACACAAAACCTAGAGCTAATCCTAGGCCTTATCCTAGCCCTAAGCATAACCCTAACCCTAACCCTAGCCCTAACTCTAACCTAACCCTCGCCTTAGTCCTAACCCTAGCTCAAAACCTAACCCTTAATATAAACATAAACTAGAACTATCCCTGAATCTAACTCTAAACCTAGTCCTAATCCTCACCTTAACACAAGCCCTAACCCTAGCTCTAAACTTACCCATTACTCTAAACTTAAACCTAACCCTAATTGTAACCCTTGCCTTAACCCTAACCATAATCCTAACCCAAAATAGAAAACTAACCCTAGAACTAACCCTAAACTAATATTCACTATACCCCTAAACATAAATCAAATCCTAACCATTACCATAAACCAAACATAACCATAGACCTAACCCTAAACCTGAACTTAAATCTAGCCCTGTCCCTAACCCTAACCCTACATCTAACTGTATTTATTACCCTAACCCTAACCCTAAACTTAATTATAACCATTCCCCTAATCCTAACCCTAACCCTAAATCTACCGTAATCCTATCCCTAAACATAACCCTTAACCTAACCCTTCCTCTAACCCTAATCATAGCTCAGAACCTAACTCTTACACTAAACATAACACTAACCCTAACCCTAGTTCTAAACCATACCTTAACAGTAACTCGAGACCTAATCCTAACTATAAGTTTAGCTATAACCTTAGCTCTAACTGTATCCATTACCCTAACATAACCCATATCCTAATGCTAATGCTAGGCCTAACCCTTTCTCATGACCTAATCCTAATCATAACCCTAGCCCTAACCTTAACTCTAACTGTATCCATTACCCTAAACATAACCCTTTCCCTAATGCTTACCCTAGGCCTAACCCTAAACCTATCACTAACCCCAACCCTATCAATTACCCTAAACCTAACCTGAACCCTAAATCTAACCCTATCATTACAGTAACCATAACACTAATGCTAATTTGAGCTGTAACCCTAAACTCAAACCTAAAAGAAACCCTAACCATGACCCTTACCCTAATAATTCCCCTAACTCTAACCTGAAGCTTACCCTAAACCTAATCCTTACATTAGAGATAGCCAAAACCTAACCCTAAAACTACCCATAACCATAACCCTAGACCTGACATTAGCCCTAGATATAATCCTAGCCCTAACCCGAACACAAATACTAACCCATATTAGCACTAAACATAGCCTTAATCATAACCCTAACCTTAAACCTAGGCCTAACTTAAAACCAACCCTATCCCTAATCTTAGACATAACTTAGCTCTATCCCTAATCCTAATCCTAACCTTAGCCCTAAAACTAAGTCTAACTCGCTTTCTAGCCCTAAAACTAGTTCTAACCCTCACTGGAACTCTAAACCTACCCCTAACCCTAGGCCTAACCTTAGCCATTTCCATAGCCCTAGCCCTAACCCTAGATCTAAACTTAACTCTAAATCTAACCCTAATGCAAAGCCTAAGCCTAAACCTAACACTAACTCTAGCCCTAATCCTAGCCCTATTTTAGCTTTAATCCAAACCCTAACCCTAAGCCTAGTCCTAAATCTAAATATAACTCGTGTCCTAGCCATTTCCCTAGTTCTAACCCTATCCCTTACCATAACACTAACCCTAGCCCTAACCCTAACGCTGGATCTAACACTAACTCTAAATCTAACCCTAACACCAAGCCTAAACCTCACCCTAACACTAGCCTTAACCCTTACACTAATTCAAAATCTAGACCTAACCCTAGCTCTAGCCCTAAAACAAAACCGAGCCATAGCCCTAATCCTAACCCTAACCCTAACCCATAGAAGTCAAGATGAAGTGAAACCTTAAAACACAAACTGTTCCTGACAGCGAACCTTGAACTGAGAAGGCCCAACCTGGGAAACATGGCAATGTTGGGTAAAAGATGAATCCTGACCGGTATCAAAGAAATTTGAACAAAACTAACTCTAACCTGAACATTAGTTCTAACCCTAGCCCTAACACTAATCCTAAAACTAAGCCTTTCCTGTTTATAGAGCTTGATCATAAAAGTCAAAAACTTGGGGTGCCTAGTATGGCAAGGTAACAGATGAATCCTGCCCAGTATCAAAAATTCTGACCAATAATTAGGGAAGGTGTTTCAGTACATGCCCATTTCCCCTGTTTTCTCTAAAGTGCTCTTGGATAAATTGTTTTTTTCATGCTTCAGCTTAAGCTACATTCACAAGGAACAAACCAGGCCCACAACAAAGTGATTGAGTGTGTGAAGTTTCATGCAGCTAGCACACACGATGTATGATTTCCAGCTCCATTTCCATTCACACCTATAGGACATAATGTAGTAAAAACTAAAAATTCAAACTGTTCCTGACACTGAACCATTGAACCTGGAAGGAAAAAACTTGGGAAGCCTACTAAGGTTGGTCAAAGATTAATCCTGTACAGTAAGAAAGTAATCTGACCAAAAAAAATTTGAAGCTCTTTCAGTACATGTGTATTTTGCTTGCTCCTAAAGCACTCAGAGATAAACTTGTTTCTTTCTACTTCAGCTTAGGGATATTTCACAGGAAACAAACCAGAGAATGCTCACTGAGAACTGATTGAGTGTGTGAAGTTTCAAGCAGCTAGCACAAAGCCTGTTTCATTTCCAGCTTCATTTCCATTCACCCTATTGGGCAAAAAGAAGAGAAACATGAAAATTGAAACTGTTCCTGAGAGAAAATCCTTGTATGTAGGAGGCGCAAATATTTGGGGAATAGTAAAAATAGGAAAAATGTGAATCCAGCCCTGTATCATAGAAATTTTTAAAAAACTAACTCTAACCCTAACACCAGGTCTAAACCTAGGCCTAACACTAAGTCTAACACTAAATCTAATCTGTTTAGAGAACCTTTGATCATAGAAGCTTCAAAATTGGGGAGTCTAGTGGGGCAAGCTTACAGATGAATCATGGGCAGTTTCAAAGAAATCTGACAAAATAATTGGGGGAGCTATTTCAGTACATGCATATTTCCCTGTTTTCTCCTAAAGTGTTCTCAGATAAATTTGTATTTCATGCTTCAGCTTATTATTAATTTCACAAGGAACAAACCAGAGAGTGCCCACAGAGAATTGATTGAGTGTGTGAAGTTTCAAGCAGTTAGCACCAACCTTGTTTGATTTCCAGCACCATGTCCATTTACCCATGTAGGTCAAAATGAAGTGAATCCATAAAATACAAATTGTTCCTATCAGCAAAGAATTGAACCGAGAAGGCCAAAACCTGGGGAACATAGTAAGGCTAGGTAAAAATGTATCCTGCCCAGTATCAAAGAAGTTTGAACAAGACAAACTCTAACCCTAACACTAGACCTAACTCTAACCTAACCTGTTTAGAAAACCTTTGATCATAGAAGTCTCAAAGTTGAGGAGCCTAGTGGGGCAAGATAACAGATTAATCCTGCCCAGTATCAAAGAAATCTGACAAAATGATTGGGGGATGTACTTCAGTACATGCATATTTTCCTGTTGTCTTTTAAAATGCTCTCACATAGTGTTGTTTTTTCATGCTTCATCTTTGGAATACTTTCACAAGGATAAAACCAGAGTGTCCTCACAGAGAACTGATTGAGTGTGTGAAGTTTCAAGCAGCTAGCAAAAACCCTGTTTGATTTCCAGCTCCATTTCCATTTACCCATACAGGTCAAAATGAAGTGAAACCTTAAAATAAAAACTGAAATACTGACAGCAAATGAACTTAGAAGGCCCAAACCTGGGGAACATAGTAAGGCTAGGTAAAAGATAAATCCTGCCTAGCATCAAAGAAATTTGAACAAAACTACTGTAAACCTAACACTAGATCTATCCTTAATCCTAACCTTACAGCTCACCCTAGCGTGTTTAGAGAATCTTTGATCATAGAAGTCCCAAACTAAGGGAGCCTAGTGGGGAAAGCTAACAGATGAATCCTGCACAGTATCAAAGAAATCTGAGCAAATATTTGGGGGAAGTGTTTCAGTGCATGCATATTTCCTTGATTTCTCCAAAAGTGTTCTGGGATAAAGTTTCTTTGCATGTTTCAGCTGAGGGCAACATTCACAAGGAACAAACCAGAGAGTGCCCATAGAGAACTGATTGAGTGTGTGCAGTTTCAAGCAGCTAGCACCAACCCTGTTTGATTTTGTGCTCCACTTCTATTCAACAAAATAGTTCAAAATAAAGTGAAACCTTAAAATACAAACTGTTCCTCACAGCGAACCATTGAAGCAAGAAGGCCCAAACCAGGGAACATTGTGAGGCTAGGTAAAAAATGAATCCTGCCCAGTATCAAAGATTGATGAACAAAACTGACTATAACCCTAAAAACTAGGTTTATATCTAGCCCTTACCCTAAGCAAAAACCTAACCCTAATCTGTTTAGAGAACCTTTTATCATAGAAGTCCCAAATTAAGAGAGCCTAGTGGGGCAAGCTAACAGATGAATCTTATGCAGTGTCAAAGAAATCTGACCAAATAATTTGGGGAGGTAGTTCAGTACATGTATATTTCCCTGTTGTCTCCAACAGTACTTACAGATAAAGATGTTTTTGCATGCATCAGCTTTGGGAAACTTTCACAAGGAAGAAATCAGAGTGCCCACAGAACTGAATGAGTGTGTGCAGTATTAAGCAGTGTGCACCAACCCTGTTTGATTTCAAGTTCCATTTCCATTTACCCATATAAGTCAAAATGAAGGAAACCTTAAAATACAAACTGTTCCTGACTGCAAACCATTGAAGGGATAAGGCCCAAGCCTGGGGAAAATAGTAAGGCTAGGTAAAAGAAGAAATATGCCAAGTATCAAATGAATTTGAACAAAATTCATTCTAATTCTAACACTAGATCTAACCGAACCCTAAACTAATTTTAACCTGTTTAGAGTACCTATGATCATAGAAGTTCCACACTTGGGGAGCCTAGTGGCACAACTTAACAGATGAATCTTGCACAGTAACAAAGAAATTTGATGAAAAATTGGGGGAGGTATTTCAGTACATTCATATTTCCCTGTTTTTTTTTCCTTAAAGTGCTCATGGATAAATTGTTTTTCATGCTTCAGCTTAAAGTACTTTCAAAGGAAAAACCAAAGAGTGCCCACAGAAAGCTGATTGAGTGTGTGAAGTTTCATGCAGCTAGCACCAACCCTGTTTAATTTCCAGCTCCATTACATTCACACTTATAGGCCATAATGAAGTGAAACCTAAAAATTCAAACTGTTCCTGACACTGAACCATTGAACCTTGAAGGACCAAACTTGGGGAGCCTACTAAGGCTATGACAAGCATGAATTCTGTACAGTATCAAATTAATCCTACCAAAAAAATGTGGGTATTCTGCTTGCTCCTAAAGCACTCAGAGATAAAGCTGTTACTTTCTACTTCATCTTAGGGCTACTTCCATGGCAAACACCAGATTATGCTCACTGAAAATTGATGGAGTGTGTGAAGTTTCAAGCAGCTAGCCCAAACCCTGTTTGATTCCCAGCTTCATTTCCATTCACCCCTGTAGGGCAAAAAGAAGAGAAACATGAAAATTTAAACTGTTACTGAAGGCGAACCCTTATGTAGGAGGCCCAAACATTGGGAGTATAGTCAAAATAGGAAAGAGATGAATCCTGCACACTATCATAGAAATTTGAAAAAAAAAAAAAAACTAACTCTTACCTTAACACTAGGTCTAATGCTAGTCCTAACACTAACCCTAACACTAACCTTAACCTGTTTAGAGTACTTTGATCCTAGAAGTCCCAAACTTGGAGAACCAAGTTGGGTAGGCTAACAGATGAATCTTTCACAATATCAAAGAAATCTGACCAAATAATTGGGAAGGTAGTTCAGTACATGCATATTTCCCTGTTTTCTCCTAAAGTGCTCTCACATAAAGTTGCTTTGCATGCTTCAGCTTAGGGCCACTTTTACAAGGAATAAACCAGAGAATGCCCATAGAAAACGGATTGAGTGTGTGAGGTTTGAAGTAGCTAGCACCAACCCTATTGGATTTGCAGCTTCATTTCCATTTACATGCATAGGTCAAAATGAAATGAAAACTTATAATAAAAACTGTTCAGGAGAGCAAACACTTGACCCAAGAGGCCTAAACCTAAAGAATATAGTGAGGCTAGGTAAAAGTTGAATCCTGCCCCATACCAAAGAAATTTGAACAAAACTAAATATAACAAAACACTAGCTGTAAACCTAGCCCTAACCTAATACTAAATCTAACCTAACGTATTTAGAAAACCATTGATCATATTAGTCCCCAAATAAAGGAGCCCAGTGGGGCAATCTAACAGATGAATCCTGTGCAGTATCAAAGAAATCTGAACAAATAATTGGGGGAGGTATTTCAGTACATGCATATTTCCCTGTTTTCTCCTAATGTGCACTTGGATAAATTATTTTTTCATGCTTCAGTTTAAAGTACTTTCACAAGGAACAACCAGAGAGTGCCCACAGAGAGATGATTGAGTTTGTGAAGTTTCAAGCAGTTAGTACTAACTCTGTTTGATTTCCAGCTCCATTTTCCTTCACATCTATAGGCCATAATAAAATAAAACCTAAAAATTAAAACTGTTCCTGACAGTGAAAACCTTGAAAACCCAAACTTGGAGATCCTACTAAAACTAGGAAAAGGATGAATCCTGTACAATATCAAAGTAATCCATGCAAAAAAAATGAAGCTTTCTCTTAAAGTGCTCACAGAAAAAGCTGTTTCTTTCTAATTCAGCTTTGGGCTACTACCACAAGAAACAAATGATAGAATGTGCCCTGAGAACTGATTTAGTGTGTGAAGTTTTAAGCAGCTATCACAAACCCTGTTTGAGTCAAGCTCCATTTCCATTCACCCCTATAGGGCAAAATGAAATGAAAGATGAAAATTAAACCTGCTCCTGAGAGCAAAACCTTTTACTAAGAGGCCCATACATGAGGAGCATACTAAGAATAGGACAAAGATAAATCCTGCCCACTATCCAAAAGATTGAAAAAAACTAACTCTAACCCTAACACTAGTTCTAACCCTAACTCTAACCATAACCCTAAGCCTAACCTGTTACGAGAGTCTTTGATCATAAAAGTTTTAAACTTGGGGAGACTAGTGGGGCAAGCTTACATATGAATCCAGCACAGTATCAAATAAATCTGACCAAATAATTGAAGGAGATATTTCAGTACTTGCATATTGCCCTGTTTTCTCCTAAAGTACTCTTGGATAAAGTTGTTTTGCATGCTTCAGCTTATTGCTACTTTTACAAGGAAGAAACCAGAGAGTGCCCACAGAAAACTGATTGAGTATGTGAAGTTTCAACCAGCTAGCACCGACCCTCTGATTTCCAGCTCCATTCTCATTTAACTATATAGGTCAAAATGAAGTGAGACATAAAAACAAACTATTCCCAACAGTGAACCATTGAACAGAAAAGGCCCAAAACTGGGGCACATAGTAAGGCTAGGTAAAAGATAAATCTTCCCAGTATCAAAGAAATTTGAACAAAACGAACTCTAACCCGAACGCTAGCTCTAAAGCTAGCCCTAACCCTAACTGTAACACTAACCCTTACCTGTTTAGAGAACCATTGATCCTAGAAGTGCCAACCTTGGGGAGCCTAGTGGAGCAAGCTAAAAGATGAATACTGTGTCGTATCAAAGAAATCTGATCAAATTGTTGGGAGACTTATTTCAATACATACATGTTTCTCTGTTTTCTCCTTAAGGGCTCTTGGATACAGTTTCTTTTGCATGCTTCATCTTTGGCCTACCTTCAAAAGAAAGAAACCAGAGAGTGCCCACTGAGAACTGATTGTGTGAAATTTCAGTCACCTCCTGCCAACCCTGTTTGATTTCCAGCCCAATTTTCATTCACATCAATAAGCCAAAATGAAGGGAAACCTTAAAATACAAACTGTTACTGACAGCAAACCATTGAACCTACAAGGCCCAAACCTGTGGAGCATAGTAAGGCTAAGTAAAAGATGAATACTTCCCAGTATCATAGAAATTTGAAGAAAACTAGGGCCGCATGGGTGCTCTCAGCACAGATGGAAGGCTCGGCTGCACAGATTCTCTAGGCACAGACAACAGTCTCAGCTGCACAGGTGCTCTCTGCACAGAAGGAAGGCAGCACAGAACACAGAGGCTTTGCTTGTGGGTCACCAGACCGACCTCTGGACACAGCACAAGGTCACTCCAGAACCACCCATGTCACCAAACACCATACATGGGTAATAGATGGAATCCATCTTGCAAAACCTTACTCGCCATCTATCAGTGGGCGTGGCTACCAGCTTGGTTCTGCAGCTTATCAGGTACCCGGTTTCCAACTCCCCTACCTCCAGCTGTGATAACAAGATTTTTCTCACAAACTTTTTGGGGGTGTAGCTATCAATGTGGAACAGCAACTGTACAGGCACCTGGTTTCCAATTCAGAGACTAAGAGTAGGGAGGCTCCAGGTAGAAGCTCAAGCCCTCTCATCCTGGCTACCTCCACCACCCTGAGCACAGAGACTCAAGCTAGGAATCGACAACTCAACCTACTGCATGCAAGAAAAGAAAACAGAGTTCTGAGAGACTTTTTTCCTTTCTTACTTTTCTTTTCTTGCTCTTCTCATCCCTTCTCTACCCTTCCCCCTCTAGTCCTCACAACCTCAAAATATGTGAAACCAAGAACTTTCCATGAAATTGGACTTTAAGAACTGAATCACTAGAATAGTATAATATAGAGGAATTGCATAGGCCCCAACTCACCACCTCTTTATTTGCTCTTATTTTCTTTCTCCCTCTCTTTTTTTCCTTGTTATTTTTTCTTCTTTTTTCTTTCTCCCTCTATCCCACTTTCAGCCTCCTACTTTTACTATTTATACATAGGGTAATTTTATGAATACAGATAAGGAGTTTGAATTTATACCTTCTTCCATAAATTCCCCCTGTTTATTCATTAGAGTTCTCCTCCAATGTTGCTAAGTTAGAATCATCACATACCCTCATTCCTTTCCCCCTTAACATAGCATCCTACCCCTGACCCTCAGTTCTCTATACACCACCAGAAATGGTATGCCTTTTATGGAACTAATGACTATATTCTAAATAATAATTGAAGCCTACATCTGTAGACACAGAGTCTAAATATAAATGTATTTATAATGGTTAGGCTTAGGCTTCAGTTTATGGTTAGATTTAGAGTTAGGTTTTGATCTATTGTTAGGGCTAGGGCTAAGGATAGGGCAAGGGTTAGGACTAAGGTTTGGGTTAGGTTTAGGATTATGGTAAGGGATAGGGTTAGAACTAGTGATGGGGCTAGTATGAGAGTAAGAGTCTTAGGGCTAGGGTTAGTGTTAAGGTTAGGGTTAGGGATAGGACTAAATTAGGCCTTGGGTTAGGGTTAGAATTAGGATTACATTTAGGGTAATGTATTGGGTTATATCTAGGTTGAGGGCTAGGGCAAGGGTTAGTATTAAGATTAGGGCTAGGGTTTGGTTTAGGGTTATGATTAAAGCTAGGTTTAGGGCTAGGATGAGGGCTAATGTTTGTGTTAGGGTTAGGACTAGTATTAGGGCTAGGGCTAATGTCAGATCTAGGGTTGCAGTTAGGGATAGATTTAGTGTTAGGTTTATGGCTTGGTCAAGTGTAGGGGTTAGGTTTATACTAAGGGTCAGTTTTAGAGCTAGGGTTATTATTAGGGTCAGGATCAAGTTGAGGGTTTGGGTTAGGTTAGGGTTTAGTTTTAGAGCTTGAATTATCATTAGAGTTTCGGGTTAAGGTAATGAAAGGGTTAGGTTTAGGGTTTAGGTGTGGTTTAGAGTAATGGATAGGGTTAGGTTTAGACCTAGGGTTAGCATAAGGGTTATCATCAGGGTAATGGATAGGGTTAGACCTAAGATTAGGGGTAGGGTTATGTATAGAATTATTGCTTTTGTTTAGGTTAGGTTTAGGGTTTAGAAGTGGTTTAGTGTAATGGATAGGGTTAGGGTTAGGCCTAGGGATAGCATAATGGGTTATCATTAGGGTAATGGATATGGTTAGACCTAAGATTAGGGTAGGGTTATGTATAGGATTAGGGCTTTTGTTTGGGTTAGGGTTACATTTACCTTTAGGGTTAAAGCTAGGTTTAGTGACTGGGGATGTGGCTCAAGAAGTAGTGTGTTCACCTGGCATGCACATTCTCTGGGTTCGATCCTCAGCACCACATACCAATAAAATAAAGATGTTGTGTCCACCAAAAACTAAAAAATAAATATTAAAAAAAAAAACTAAGTTTAGGACTCAGATTAAGGCTAGATTTTGGTTAGGTTAGGGTTAGGGTTAAGGCTACGGCTAATGTACAAAGTAGCGTTATGATTAGAGCTAGTGATAGGGTCAGGGTTAGGGCTACTTCTAGTGTTAGGGTTAAGTTTATGGTTAGGATGATGTTTAGAGCTAGGTTTAATATTAGGGTCAGAGTCAGGTTCGGGATTAGTTTTCAGGTTAGGGTTAGGACTAGAATTAGATAGGATTTGGGGTAGGTGTAGGGTTAGGGTTTTGTTTAGGTTAAGTGTTAGGGTTAGGATAATGATTCAGTTTTGTTTTAGGGCTAGTTTTAGGATTAGTGTTAGGATTAGGGCTAGTGTTAGTATGAGGTTTAGGCTTAGGTTTAGGATTAGATTTAGAGTTAGGTTTAGATCTAGGCTTTGAGCTAGGGCTAAGGATAGGACTAGGATTAGGGCTAAGTTTAGGGCTAGGTTTAGGCTGATGGTAAGGGATAGGGTTAGAACTAGGTATAAGGCTAGGGCTAGAGTTTGAGTGAGTCTTAGGGCTAGGGTTAGGGTTGGGTTAGGGATAGGACTAAATTAGGGCTGGGATTATGACTAGGGTTAGTGTTAGGGTTAGGCCTAGGTTTAAGGCTAGGGTTAGTGCTAGGGTCAGGGTTAGGTTTAGATTTAGGTTAAGGGATGGAATTATAGCTACTTTTAGGACTAGGGTGAGGATTAGAATTAGAGTTATGGTTAGGGTTAGGTTTATGATTAAGGCAAGGTTTATGGTTAGGATGTGGTCTAAGGTTTGTGTTAGGATTAGGAATATGATTAGAGCTAGGGCTAATGTCAGGTCTAGAGTTACAGTTAGGGAGAGTTTTAGGGTTAGGTTTGTAGCTAGGTCTATTGTAAGGGTCAGGTTTCTTGTTAGGGTCAGGTTTAGAGCTATGGGTATTATTAGGGTCATGGTCAGGGTTAGGGTTTTATTAGATTAAGGTTTAGGGTTAAGGCTCGAATTATTATTATGGTTAGGTATAGGTTAATGATCGTTTTAGGTTTAGAGTTCAGTTTAGGTGTAGGGTAATGGATAGGGTTCGGGTTAGGGATAGGATTAGAGTTCAGCCTAGGGTTAGCAGAAGCGTTAGGGTTAGCATTAGGGTAATTGATAAGGTTAGAGCTAGTGATAGGGCTAGTGTTATGCTTAGGGTTAGGTCTGGTTAGGCTTAGGTTTAGGGTTAGGGCTAAGGTTAGGGTTATGTTTAGCTTTAGGGTTAAAGCTAGGGTAGGGCTTGGGTTAGGCCTAGGTTATGCAATAGGTTAGGGCTATGGCAAATGTAAGAACTTTGTTATGATTAGGGCTAGTTTTAGGGTTAATGTTAGAGCTAAGTATATTTTTAGGGTTAGGGTGATGTTTAGAGCTAGGGTTAGTGTTAGTGTCAGGGTCAGTGTTCAGTTTAGGGTTATGGTTAATTGGAAAGCCAGAATTAGGACTAGGGTTAAGTCTAGGGGAAGGGTTAGTGTTTGGCTTTAGGCTAAGGGCATTATTAGGGCTAGGGTTAGGTTTTTCTTTAGGTCTAGGGTTAGAGTTATGGATAGATTAGGATTAGGTTTAGGTGTAGGGTTAATGTCAAGGTTAGGTTTAGGTATAAGGTTACCAGTAGGGCTAGTGTTAGAGTTCGGTTTAGTGTTAGGTTCAGTTTTAGACCTATGATTAGTGTTAGGGTCAGAATAAGGGTCAGGGTTAGGGTTAGGTTTTGGGTTATGGTTAGAGCTAGAATTAGAACTAGTGTTAGGACTACTAATAGGGTTAGGGTTTGGGTTAGGTTAAGCATTAGGATTAAGATTAGCATTAGGTTTAGGGTTTGGCATAGGGTAAGGGATAGGATTAGAGCTAGGGTTAGGGCTACGGTTAGGGTTAAAGCTAGGTTTAGGGCTCAGATTAGGGCTGGTTTTGTGTTAGGTTTATGGCTAGGGTTAGAGCAGTGGCAAATGTAAGAACTAGGGATTTAGGGCTAGGGTGATGTTTAGAGCTAGGGTTAGTGTTAGTGTCAGGGTCAGTGGGTTTTTAGGGTTTTGGTTAGAGGTTAAAGCTCTAGTGTTAGGATTAGATTTAAGGTTAGGGTGAAATTTAGAGCTAGTATTAGTGTTAGGTTAATAATAGTCAGGGTCAGGTTTAGTTTTAGGGTTAGGGTTAGGGTTAGGACTCGAATTAAGGCTAGGGTTACTTTAAGGGTTCAGTTTAAGATTAGGGTGGTGTTTAGAGCTAGGGTGAGTGTTAGGATATGAGTCAGAGTTAGGGTTAGCATTAAGGTTAAGATTAGGACTCGAATTAGGGGTAGGGTTAGGTCTAGGTGTAGTGTTGAGGTTTGGTTTAAGTTATGGTTTAGGGTTAGGGCTATTGTTAGGTTTTGTTTTACTGCAAGGGTTAGGGTTAGGGCTAGTTTTATGATTAGCATTAGGGCTAGGGCTAGTGTTAATGTTAGGCTTAGGCTTAGGGTTAGGGTTAGATTTAGAGTTAGGGTTAGGACTAGGAATAAGAATTAGGCAATGGTTATGGCTAGGTTTAGGGCTAGGGTTAGGATTATGGTAATGGATAGAGTTAGAAGTAGGGATAGGGCTAGTGTGAGAGTTAGAGTTAGTCTTGAGCTAGGGTTATAGTTAGGGTTAGGGATATGGTTAAATTAGGGCTAGGATTAGGGCTAGGTTTAGTGATCACCTTAGGCCTAGCATTAGGGTTAGGATTAGGGTTACGTTTAAGGTAAGGAATGGTAAAACACCATTTAAGGAAGGAATGGTAAACGCTAGGTTTAGAGGTAGGGTGAAGGTTAGAATTAGGGTTAGGGCTATGGTTAGGGTTAGGGTTATGATTAAGGCTAGGTTTGGGGCTAGGATGAGGGCTATGGTTTATTTCAGGGTTAGGGCTAGGATTGGGGCTAGGGCTAATATCAGATCTAGGGTTATGGCTAAAGATAGTTTTACGGTTATGTTTATGGCTACATGTAATGTAAGGGTTAGGTTTAGGGTTATGGTCAGGTTTAGAACTAGGGTCAAGGTCTGGGTTAGAAGTTTGGGATAGGTTAAGGTTTAAGGTTAGGGCTCGAATTAGCATTATGGTTAGTGTTAGTGTAATGATATGATGAGGTTTAGGGTTTAGGTTTGGTTTAGAATAATGCATAGGTTTAGGATTAGGGATAGAGTTAGGTTTAGGCTACAGTTATGGTTATGGCAATGGATAGGTTTAGAGCTAGGGTTAGGGCTAGGGTTATGGTTTTGAATAGGGCTAAGTTTAGGATTAGAGTTAGGGTTAAAACTTGAGTTAGGGCTTGGATTAGGGCTAGGTTTTGGGTTAAGTTAGTGCTAGGGTTAGGGGTAAGGCTAATGAAAGTACTAGGGTTACAATTAGGGTTAAATTTAGGGTTAGGGTTAGTGGTAGGTCTAGTGATAGGTTTAGGGTTAGGGTTTGGGATATGTTTAGACTAGGGTTAGTATTATGGTCAGAGTCAGGGTCAGTGTTAGTTCTAGTTTTCAGCTTAAAACTAGAATTAGAGCTAAGGAGGATTTGGTTTAGGTTAAGGGTTAGGGTTAGGGCTATGGCTCAGTTTTGTTTTAGGGCTAGGGTTAAAGTTAGATTTAGAGTTAGGGTTAGGGTTAGGTTTAGTCTTAGGGTTAGGGTTTGATTTAGAGTTAAAATTAGATCTAGGTTAAGGCTAGAGCTAATGATAGGGCTAGGGTTAGGGCTAGGATTAGGGTTCCAGTAAGTTATAGGGTTAGAACTAGGGATGGGGATAGGGTGAAAGTTAGAGTTAGTCTTAGGGCTAGGGTTAGGGCTAGGGTTAGGAATAGGAGTAAATTAGGGATAAGATTAGGGCTAGGGTTAGTTTTTGGGTTAGGCCTAAAGTTAGGTTTAGGGTTAGGATTAAGGCTAGGTTTAGGGTTAGGATAAGGGCTGGGGTTTGTGTTAGGTTTAGGGCTAGGATTAGGGCTATAGCTAAGGCAGGTCTAAGCTTACAGTTGGGGATAGTTTTAGGATTAGTGTTATGGGTAGGTCTAGTGTAAGAGTTAGGTTTAGTGTTAAAATCAGCTTTAGAGCTAGGAAATGTATTAGGGTCAGGGTCAGTGTTAGAGTTGTTTGAGGTTAGGGTTTAGGGTTAGGGCTTGAATTAGCACTAGGGTGTGGGTTAGGGTAATGATAAGGTTTTGTTTAGAGTTCACATTAGTTTTAGGGTAATTGATAGGGTTAGGGTTAGTGACAGGGTTATGTTTAGGCCTAGTGTTCACATTATGGTAAGGGTTATGGTTAGTATAATGGATAGGATTATAGCTAAGCTTAGGGCTACATTTATGGTTAGAAATAGGTCTTGAATTAGGGTTAGGGTTAGGATTAAAACTAGGGTTAGGCTTAGGTTTATGTTTAGCATAAGGGTTAGGTTTTGAGCTAGGGTTAGGGCTAGGGTGAGGGTTAGGTTTAGGGTTACTTCTAGGGATAAGATTATAGTATTCATAGTGTTAGGGTTAGGATTAGGCCTAGTGACATCATTAGGTATAGAGTTAGGGTTAGGGTAATGTATACGATTATATGTAGATTTAGGGCTATGTTTAATGTTAGATTGAGGTTTAGGCTTAGAGTTAGGGCTATGGTTATGTTTAGGTTTATAGTAAGGTTTAGGGTTTGAGCTATGGCAAGTGTGAGGTTTAAGATCAGGTCTAGGGTTAGTTTTCCAGTTAGGTTTAGGTTTAGCATTAAGCCTAGGATTATGAATAAAATTAGGTTTAGGTTTAGAGTAATGGGTAAGTTTAGAGCTAAGGTTAGATTTATGGCTAGGGTTAGGGTCAGATTGAGGGATAGGTGTAGGTTTATGTTTAGAGTAATGTTTAGGCTTTGAGCTAGGATTGGGACTAAGGCAAAGGTTAGTTTAGGGTTAGGGCTAGGGTTAGGGTTAGGGTTATGCTTAAGGCTTGATTTAGGCCTAGGATTAGCTCTAGGTTTTGTGTTAGGTTTAGGCCTAGGGTTAGGGCTATGGGTAATGTAAGAGCTAGGGTTATGTTGAGGGCTAGTTGTAGGGTTAGGGTTATGGCTAGGTCAAGTGTTAGGTTTAGATTTTCGGGTAGGGTCAGATTTAGAGATAGGTTTACTCTAAAGACAGGGTCAGTGTTTGGGTTAGAGTTAGTGTTAGGGTTACAGAAAGAAATAGGACTATGTTTCGGTCTAGTGTTAGGGTTAGTGTTTGAGTTAGGTTAGGGATTATTGTTAGGGCTAGGGCTAGGTTTATGTTTAGGTCTAGGGCTAGAGTTAAGGCTAGATTTAGGATTTGGTTTAGGTCTAGGGCTAGTGTTAGAGTTTGGTCTAGGGTTAGGGTCAGTTTTAGACCTAGGGTTAGTGTTAGGGTCAGAATAAGGTTCAGGGATAGCGTTAGGGTTTGGGATAGGATTAGAGCTAGAATGAGGGCTAGGGTTAGGACTATTAATAGGGTTAGGGTTTTGGTTAGCCTAAGGATTAGAGATAGGTCTAGGGTTACTATTAGGGTTAGGGTTTTCTTAGGTTAAGGGATAGCCTTAGAGTTAGGGTTAATACTAGAGTTAGGGTTAGAGTTAGGATTAAATATAGGTTTAGAGCTCGGATTAGGGCTAGTTTTTGTGTTAGGGTTAGTGCTACATTTGGGCATTGGCTAATGTAAGAGCCAGGGTTACAATTAGGGTTAGTTTTAGGGTTAGGGTTAGGGATAGGTCTAGTGTTAGGTTTAGGTTTAAGGTTAGGTTAATATTTAGAGCTAGGGTTATTTTTAGGATATGAGTCAGCATCAGGGTTAGTTTTAGGGGTAGGATTAGGAATCAAATAAGGGCTAGGGTTACTATTAGTGTTTGGTTTAAGGTGAGGGCTGTGTTTAGAGCTAGGGTGACTGTTAGGATATCAGTCAGGGTCAGGGTTACCTTTAAGGTTAGGGTTATGACTTGAATTAGGGCTAGGGTTACTGTTAGGTTTTGGTTTAAGTTTAGGGTGTTCTTTAGAGCCAGGGTCAGTGTTAGGATATGAGTCAGGGTCAGGGTAAGTTTTAAGGTTAGGGTTAGGACTCGAATTAGGGCTAGGGTTATGTCTAGATGTAGTGTAAGGGTTTGGTTTAAGTTAAGGTTTAGGGTTAGGGCTGTTGTTCAGTTTTATTTTTAGTCCTAGGTTTAGGGTTTAGGCTAGTTATAAGATTAGCATTAGGGTTAGGGCTAGTGTTAGTGTTAGGCTTAGGGTTTGGGTTAGGGTTAGATTTGGATTTAGCGTTAGATCTAGGATTAGGGCTAGGTCTAACTATAGGGCAAGGGTTAGGGCTAGGGTTATGGTTATGGTAACATATAGGGTTAGAACTAAGGCTAGGGTGAGAGTTAAAGTTAGTCTTAGGCCTAGGGTTTTGGTTAGTTTTAGGGATAGGGCTAAGTTAGGGCTGGGATTAGAGCTAGTGTTAGTGTTCAGCTTAGGCCTAGTGTTAGGGCTAGGGTTATAGTTAATTTTAGGGTAAGGTATGGTGTTATAACCCTAACCCTAACCCTAACCCTAACCCTAGGTTTAGAGGTAGGGTGAGGGTTAGAATTAGGGTTAGGGTTAGGGTTATGATTAAGGCTAGGTTTGGGGCTAGAATGAGGGATACGGTGTGTTGTAGGTTTAGGTCTGGAATTAGGGCTAGGGCTAATGTCATGTCTAGTGTTACAGTTTGGGTAGATTTAGGTTTTTGTCTATGGCTAATGTAAGTGTTAGGCTTTGGGTAAGGGTCAGGTTTAGAGCTAGGTGTATTTTTAGGGTCAGGATCAGGGTTAGGTTTTGTTTTAGGTTAAGATTTAGGGATAGGGCTCAAATGAGCATTAGGGTTAGAGTTAGGGTTAGGGTAATTGATTGGATTAGGTTTAGATTTCAGGGTAGGTTTAGGGCAATGGAGAGCTTTAGGGTTAGCAAAAGGGTTAGGGTTATGCCTAGGGTTTGCATTAGGATTAGAGTCATCATAAGGATAATATATAGGGTTAGATCTATGTTTAGGGCTAGGGTTAGGTTAGGTTTTGGGTTAGGGCTAGTAACCCTAGCTTAGGGTTAGGGTTAGTGTTATATTTAGGGTAAAGGTTAGGTTTTGAGCTAGGGTTATGTCTAGGACGAGGGTTAGTTTTAGTGTTATAGTCAGGGTTAGGTTTAGGGTTAGGGCTAGGGTTTTCATTAGGTTAGGATTAGGTTTAGGGTAATAGATTGGGTTAGATGTAAGGTTAGCTTTATGGTTAAGGTTAGGTTTAGGTTTAAGTTTAGTTTTAGGGCTAAGTTTACTGTTAATTTTAGTGTAAGAGTTAGGGTTAAGGCTATGGAAAGGTTTAGGTTTAGGGTTAGGTCTAGTGTTAGGTTTATGGTTTGGGTTAGGGTTTCGGTTAGGGTTAGGGATAGGGTTATCATTAGGGTTAGGGTTAGAGTTAGGGTAATGGCTAGGGTTAGAGCTAGTGTTAGGTCTAGGGTTAAGGTTAGGATTATGGCTATGGTTAGATTTATGGTTAGGGATAGTGCTAGGGTTATGTTTAGGCTAAGGGTTAGACTTTGAGCAAGGGTTAGGACTAAGGTGAGGGTTAGGGTTAGGGTTAAGACTAGGGTTAGGGTTAGGGTGAGGGTTATGCTTAGGGTAGGTTTAGGCCTTGATTAGAGTTAAGGTTATTTACGTTTTGTGTTAGATTTAGGCCTAGGGTTAATGCTACGTGTAATGTAAGATCTAGGGATCTGATTAGAGCTAGTTTTAGGGTTAGGGTTATGGCTAGGTCTAGTATTAGGTTTAGGTTTTGGGTTAGGGTCAGGTTTAGAGCTAGGTTTAATGTTAATGTCAGGGCCAGTGTTCAGGTTAAAGTTAGGGTTTGGGTGAAACCAGAATAGGATTAGGGTTAGGTCTATTGTTAGGGTTAGTGTTTGGTTTAGGTTAAGGGTTATTATTAGGGCTAGCACTAAGTTTTTGTTTAGGTCAAGGGCTAGAGTAATAGCTAGATTTAGGATTAGGTTTAGGTCTAGGGCTAGTGTTAGGGTTAGGTTTAGGTATAAGTTTACTGGTATGGCTAGTTTCAGGTTTCGGTTTCAGTTTAGGAGCAGGTTTAGACCTACAATTAGTGTTAGGTTCAGAATAAGGGTGAAGGTTGTGGTGAGATTTGGGGTTAGCGTTAGATCTAGAATGAGGGCTAGTGTTAGGACTAGTATTAGGGTTATTGTTTGAGTTTGGCTAAGGATTAGGATTAGGACTAGTGTTAGCATTATAAATAGGATTTGGCTTAGGGTAGTGGATAGGATTAGAGTTAAGGTTAGGGCTAGGATTAGGGTTAGGATTAGGGCTAGTTTTAGGGTTAGGGTTAAATCTAGTGTTAGGGCTCAGATTGGAGCTATTTTTCTGTTAGAGTTAGGGCTAGGGTTTGGCTGAGGCCAATGTAAGAACTAGGGTTACGATTAGGGTTAGTTTTAGGGTTAGGGTTTTGGCTAGGTCTAGTGTTAGCATTAGTTTTAGCGTTAGGGTGATATTTAGAGCTAGAGTTTGTGTTTGAATATAAATCAGGGTGAGGGTTAGTTTTAGGCCTAGGACTGGAATTAGAGTTCGGTTATGGCTAGTTATGGGTTAGGGTTTGGTTTACGTTAAGGTTTAGGGTTGAAGCAATGGCTCGGTTTTGTTTTAGGGCTAGGGCTTGGATTATGGCTAGTTTTAGGATTAGCAATAGTGTTAGAACTAGTGGTAGAATGAGGTTTAGGCTTAAGGTTATCATTAGATTTAGAGTTATGTTTAGATGTAGGGTTAGGGCTATGGCTAGGGTTAGGGCTAAGGTGAGGTCTATTGTGAGGGTTACGGTAATGAATAGGGTTATAAATAGAAATAGGGCTAGGGTGTAAGAGTTAGTCTTAGGGCTAGGATTAGGGGTAGGGTTAAGTTTAGGATTTAAATAGGGCTAGGATTAGCGCTATGATTAGTGTTAGGGTTAGGCCTATGATTAGAGCTAGGGTTAGGGTTAGTTTTGGGGGAAGGAATGGGGTTCTATAGCTAGGCTGAGTGTTAGGGCGAGGGTTATATTTAGGGATAGGGCTAGGGTGAGGGTTTGGGTTAGGATTAAGTGTAGGTTTAGGTCTAGGATGTGGGCTAGGGTTTGTGTTAGGGTTAGGGCTAGGAATGGGGCTAGGGATAATGTCAGGTCTAGGGTTAGGGTTAGGGATAGCATTAGGGATAGGTTTATGGCTAGGTCTAGTGTAAGGGTTAGGTTTAGTGTAGGGGTCAGACATACACCTAGGTTATTATTAGGGTCAGAGTATAAGTTAGGGTTTGGTTTGGGTTAAGGTTTAAGGTTAGGGCTCAAATTAGCATTAGGGTTAGGGTTATGGTTTGAGTAATGGATAGAGTTATGTTTACAGTTCAGGTTAGGTTTAGAGTAATGTATAGGTATAGTGTTAGGGATAGGGTTAGGGTTAGGCCTAGGGTTAGCATTTCATTTAGCCTTATGTTTAGAGTAATGAATTGGTTTAGTGCTAGTGTTAGGGCTTAGGTTAAGGTTAGGATTAGGTCTAGGGTTTGGGTTACTCCTAGGGTTAGTGTTAGGGTTTGGTTTAGGGTAAGTGTTAGGGTTTGAGCTAGGTTTAGGGCTAGGGTGAAGGTTAGGGTTAGAATCAGGGCTACAGTTAGGGTTAGGATTAGGGTTAGGGTGAGGGTTAGGGCTAGGGTTAGAATTAGGGTTAGGGATATATGTAAGGTAATGGATAAAGTTAGAGCTAGGATTTTGGCTATGGTTACACTTAGAATTAGTGATAGGGTTAGGGTTAAGGTTAGAGCTAGGGTTATGTTTAGAATAAGGGTTATAGTTTGAGCTAGGGTCAGGGTTAGGGCAAGCATTAGGTTTAGGGTTTGTGCTAGGGTTAGGGTTAAGGTTATGCTTAGGTCTATGTTTAGGGCTTTTATTAGGGCTAGGTTTTGTGTGAGGTTTATGGCTAGTGTTAGGGCTATGGGTAATGTAAGAGCAAGGGTTATGATTATGGCTAGTTTATTGGGTTAGGGTTATAGATATGTCTAATGTTGGGTTTAAGTTTGAGGTTAGGATAAGGTTTAGAGCTAGGGTTTGTGTTAGGATAAGCATCAGTGTTCGGGTTAGCATTGGGTTTATGGCTAGGGCCAGAATTAGAACTAGGGTTAGGTTTAGGGCTAGGGTTAGCCTTTGTGTTAGGTTAATGGTTATTTTAGGGCTAGGGCTAGGTTTTTGTTTAGGACTAGGGCTAGAGTTATGGCTATATTTAGGATAAAGTTTAGGTCTAGTGCTAGTGTTATGGTTAGTTGTAGGTATAGGTTTACTGGTAGGGCTAGTGTTAGGGTTTGGTTTAGTATTAAGTTCAGGCTTTTCCTAGGGTTAGTGTTAGGGTCAGAATAAGGGTAAGGTTCAGGCTTAGGCTTCGGGTTAGGGTTAGAGATAGAATGAGGTATAGGGTTAGGACTAGTAATAGAGTTAGTGTT
Organism: Marmota flaviventris; assembly: GCF_047511675.1. NCBI lineage: Eukaryota > Metazoa > Chordata > Mammalia > Rodentia > Sciuridae > Marmota > Marmota flaviventris. The sequence goes on along the minus strand of NW_027288095.1, from coordinate 15,844 downwards.
TGGGGTAAGCTAAGGATTAGGGTTAGAACTAGGGTAGCATTAGGGTGAGAGTTTGGCTTAGGGTAAGGAATAGGTTTAGAGCTAGGGTTTGGGTTAGGGTTAGGGTTAGGATTAGGGTTAAAGCTAGGGTTGAGGCTCAGATTAGTGCTAGGTTTTGTGTTAGAGTTAGGGCTGTGGCTAATGTAAGAACTAGCTTTACAGTTAGGGATAGATATAGGGTGAGGATTAGGGCTAGGTCTAGTGTTTGGGTTAGGTTTAGGGTTAGGGTAATGTTTAGAGATAGGGTTAGTTTTAGGGTCAGAGTCAGGGTCAGTATTAGTTGTAGGTATAGGGTTAGGACTAGGTGTAGCATTAGGATTTGGTTTAGGTTAAGGGTTAGGATTAGGGCTATAGCTCAGATTTGTTTGTGGGTTATGGATAGGGTTAGGGCTAGTTTTCAAATTAGAATTAGGGTTAGGGCTAGTGTTATGGTGAGGTTTAGGTTTAGTGTTAGGGTTAGATCTAGAGTTAGGGTTAGTTCTAGGTTTAGTTCTAGGTCTAGGGTTAGGACTAAGGTTAGGGCTAGTGTTAGGGTCAGGCAATATTTAAGGTGGGTTTACTAGAAATAGGTCTAGGGCTAGAGTTAGGGTTAGTCTTAGGGCTAGGGTTAGAGTTAGGGTTACAGTTAGCAATAAATTAGGGCTAGGATTAGAGCTATGGTTAGTGTTAGGATTAGGCCTAGGGTTAGGGCTAGGGTTAGTGTTAGTGATAGTGTTAGGGTTAGGCTTAGGGTTAGGGTAAAGGATGTGGTTATACCTAAGTTCAGAACTAGGGAGAGGGTTGAAATTAGGGTTTGGGCTAGGCTTAGGGTTCAGCTTTGGATTAAGGCTAGGTTTAGGGCTAGGATAAGGGCTCGGGTTTGTGTTAGGTTTAAGGGAAGAATTAGGTAGAGTGATAATATCAGGTCTAGGGTTAAGGTTAGGGATACTGTTAGGGTTAGTTTTATGGCTAGGTCTAGTTTAAGGGTTATGTTTAGGGTAAGGGTCAGGTTTAGAGCTAGGTGTGTTATTAGAGTCAGTGTCTTGCTCAGAGTTTGGGTTAGGTTTTGGTTTAGTTTTAGGGTTCAATTTAGCATTAGGGTTAGGGTTAGGGTTAGAGTAATTGATAGGGTTAGGTTTAGTGTTCAGGTTAGGTTTAGGTAAGAATAAGATTAGTGTTAGGGTTAGACCTAAATGGATAGGGTTAGATTTAGGTTTAGGACTAGGGTTAGTGTTAGGTTTAGCGTAACTGTTAGGGTTTGAGCTAGGATTAGGACTATGGCAAGGGTTACGTTTAAGGTTAGGTCTAGGGTTAGATTTACAGTTAGGGTTAGTGTAGGTTTAGGATTAGGACTAGGGTTAAGTTTACAGTAAGTGTTAGAGTAGGTTTAGGGTTAGGGTTAGTGTTATCATGACATTTATAGTTAGGATTAGGGTAATGGGTTGGGTTAGAGCTATGTTTAGAGCTATGTTTGGGTTTAGGCTTATATTTAGGGTAATGGATAGGTTTAGGGCTAGGGTTATGGTTAGGATTAGGGCTAGGGTTAGTGTTAGACCTAGTGTTAGTTTTAGGGTTAGGTTTAGGGTAAGTGTTAGGGTTTGAGTTATAGTTAGGGCTAGGGTGACGGTTAGGGTTAGTGTCAGGTCTACGTTTAGGATTAGGGTTAAGTTTAGAGCTAGGGTTAGCATTAGGGTTAGGGTTATGTTTAGGGTAATGGATAGGGTTAGAGCTAGAGTTAGGGCAAGGCTTATGTTAGGATTAAGTCTAGTGTTAGGTTTAGGGTTAGGGCCAGTTTTAGGGCTAAGGTTAGGTTTAGGGAAATGGTTAGGGCTAGGGTTAGGGTTAAAACGAGGTGTTAGGGCTCAGTTTAGTATAGGTTTGGGGTTAGTTTAGGGCTAGGATTAGGGTCATGGCTAATGTAAGAACTAGAGTTATGATTAGGGCTACTTTTATGGTTATGGTTAGGGCTAGTTCTAGTTTTAGGGTTAGGTATACTTTTAGGGTGATGTTAGAGTTAGGGTTAGTGAAATGTCAGAGTCAGGCTCAAGATTAGTTTTAGGGTTAGGTTAGGACTGGAATTATGGCTAAGGTTAGGGCTAGGTGTAGGGTTAGGTTTTGTTTAGGTTAAGGGTTAGGGTTAAGGCTATGGCTCGGTTTTGTTTTAGGGCTTGAACTAGATTAGGGCTAGTTCTATGATTAGTGTTATTGTTAGGGCTAGTGTTAGTGTGAGGTTTGGGCTTAGGGTTAGGCTTGGACTTAGAGTTATGGTTAGTTCTAGGGTTAGGGCTAGGGCTAGTGTTAGGGCTAAGGTTAGGGCAAGTGTTAGGGTATGGTAAGGGATAGGGTTAGATCTAGGAATATGGCTAGGGCGAGAGTTAGATTTAGTCTTAGTGCTAGTGGTAGGGTTAGGGCTAAATTATGGCTAGGATCAGGTCTAGAATTAGTGTAAGGGTTAAGACTAGAGTTAGAGTTAGGTTTAGATTTGGGAGAAGGGATGGGGATATAGCAAGGTTCAGAACTAAGGCAAGGGATAAAATTAGGGATAGGGCTAGAGTTAGGGTTTGGGTTAGGATTAAAGGCTAGGTATAGGGCTAGGATGAGGGCTAGCATTTGTGTTGGGGTTATGGCAAGAATTAGGGATAAGGCTAATATCAGGTCTAGGGTTATGATTAGGGATAATTTTGGGGTAAGATTTATGGCTAGGTCTAGTGTCAGAGTTAGGTTTAGGGTGAGGTTCAAGTTGAGAGCTAGGGTTATTGTTATAGTCAGATTCAGGTTTTGGGTTTGGGTTAGGTTGAGGTTTAGGGCTATGGCTCAAATTAGCATTAGGTTTGAGTTGGGGTTAGGGTAATGGATAAAGTTAAGTTTTGGCTTCAGGTTAGGTTTAGGGCTTAGGTTAGGTTTAGGGTAATGGATAGGGTTAGGGTTAGGCCTAGGGTTAGCATTAGGTTTTTGGTTATCATTAGGGTAATGGATAGGGTTAGAGCTAGGGTTAGGGCTAGGATTATGTTTAGGATTAGGGCTATAGTTAGGGTTAGGTTTGGGGTTAAGGCTAGGGTTAGGTTTATGGTATGGGATAGGTATTGAGCTAGGTTTAGTGCTAAGGATAGGGTTAGGTTTAGGATTAGGTCTAGGGTTAGGATTAGGGTTATCATTAGGGTTAAGGTAATGGACTGGTTTAGATATTGGGTTAGGATTAGGGTTAGGGTTAGGTTTAGGACTAGGGTTAGGGTTAGGTTTAGGACTAGGGTTAGTGTTCAGTTTAGCATAATTGTTTGAGTTTGACCTAGGGTTAGGACTATGGCAAGGGTTAGGTTTATGGTTAGGTTTACAGTTATGGTTATAGTAGGTTTAGGTTTGGGGCTAAGGTTTTCATGACATTTATGGTTAGGGTTAGGGTAATTGGTGGGGTTAGAGCTAAGGTTAAGTCTAGTTTTAAGTTTAGGATAAGGGCTAGGGTTAGGGTTAGGGTTAGGTTAGGCTTATCATTTTCTTGAGGTTAGTTTAAGGGTAAGGGTCAGGGATTGAGTAAGTGTTAGGGCTAGCTTGAGGTTTCAGGTTAGAATCAGGGCTAGGGATAGAGTTAGGGTTAGGGTTATGGTTAGGGTTAGGGTTAGGGTTAGGTTTAGCATTAGGTTTAGGGTTATGTTTAGGGTAATAGTTAGATTTAGAGCTAGACTTTGGGCTACAGTTATGGTTAGGATTAGGGCTAGTATTGGGGTTAGGGTTTGGGCTAGAGTTATGTTTAGGGTAAGGGCTAGGGTTTGAGCTAGTGTTAGTGCTAGGGTTAGGTCGAGGATTAGGTTCAGCCTTAGGTCTAGGGACAAAATTATGGTAGGTTTAGGGTTAGGGTTAAGGTTAGGGCTAGGGTTACATTAGGGTTAGGATAAGGGCTAGGGTAGTGGATATGATTAGATGTAGGTTTAGGTTTAGGTTTATGGTTAGATTTAGTTTTAGGATTAATGTTAAGACTATGGGTTTTTTTAGGTTTATGGTATGGGTTAGGTTTTGAGATAGGGTTAGGACTATGGTGAGTGTAAGGTTTAGGGTTAGGTCTATTGTTAGTTTTCTGATTACTTTTAGGGTTACAGTTAGGGTTAAGGCTAGGGTTATCAATAAGTGAGTTGTAGGGTTAGGTAAGGTGTAGGATTAGAGCTAGGTTTAGGGATAGGGTTAAGTTTAGGGTTAGGGCTAGGGTTAGGGTTTAGAGTAAGGTATAGGTCTAAGTTTATATTTATGGTAAGGGTTAGGCTTTGAGTGAGGTTTAAAACTAAGTTTAGGGTTAGTTTTAGGGTTAGGGTTAGGGTTAGGGCTAGGGTTAGGGTTGGGTTTACACTTAGGGCTATATTTGGGCCTAGAATTCAATCTATGTTTTGTGTTAGGTTCAGGCATAGAGTTAGGGCTATGGGTAATGTAAGAGCTAGGATTATGATTAGGGCTAGTTGTAGGACTAGGGTTATGGCTATGTCTAGTGTTAGGTTTAGGTTTTCAGTTAGGGTAAGGTTCAGAGATAGGTTTAGTGTTAAAGGCAGGGTCAGTGTTCAGGTTAGAGTTAGAGTTAAGATTAAAGCCAGAATTGGGACTAGGTTTATGTCTAGGTGTAGGGTTAGTCTTTGTGTTAAGTTAAGGGTTATTGGTAGGGCTAAGACTAGGTTTTTGTTTAGGTCTACAGCTAGAGTTAAGTCTAGATTTAGGATTAGGTTTAGGTCTAGGGCTAGTGATAGGGTCTGGTATAGGTATAAGTTTACTGGTAGGGCTAGTGTTAATGTTTGGTCTAGCATTAGGGTCAGGTTTAGACTTAGGTTAGTGTTATGGTAAGAATAAGTGTCAGGGTTAGGGTTAAAGTTTGGGATAGGGTTAGAGCTAGGGTTAGGACTATTAATATGGTGATAATTTTGATTAGGCTGAGGATTAGGGTTAATCTAGGGTTACCATTAGGGTTAGGGTTTTGCTTAGGGTTAGGGATAGTGTTAGAGCTTGTTAGGTGTAGGGTTAGGGTTAGGATTAGGGCTAAAGCTAGGTGTAGGGCTTGGATTAGGTCTAGTTTTTGTGTTAGTGTTAGGGCTAGGGTGAGGGCAACTGGTAATATAAGAACCAGGGTTACAATTAGGATTAGCTTTAGGGTTAGGGTTAAGGGTAGTTCTAGTGTTAGTGTTAGATTTAAGGTTAGGGTGATATTTAGAGCTAGAGTTATTTTTAGGATAGGTGTCAGGGTCAGGGTTAGTTTTAGGGTTTGAGTTAGGATTCGAATTAGTGCTAGGTTTACTGTTAGGTTTCGGTTTAAGGTTAGCGTCATGTTTAGAGCTAGGGTGAGTGTTAGGATATGAGTCAGGGTCAGGGTTAGTTTTAAGGTTAGGGTTAGGACTCGAATAGGGTTAGGATTAGTTCTGGTAGTAGTTTAGGCTTTTTTTAAGTTAAGGTTTAGGGTTAGGTCTATTGCTCGTTTTTGTTTTAGTCCTAGGGTTAGGGTTAGGGCTAGATTTACAATTAGTATTAGGGTTAGGGCTTGTGTTAGTGTTAGGCTTAGACTTAGGGTTAGGGATACATTTATAGTTAGGTTTAGATCTAGGATTAGGCTAGGATTAAGGATAGGGCAAGGGTTGGGGACAGGGTTAGAGTTATGGTAAGGGATAGGGTTAGAACTAGGAATAGGGCTAGTGTGAGAATTAGAGTTAGTGTTAGGGCTAAAATTAGAGTTAGGGTTTGGGATAGGGTTAAATTAGGGCTAGGATTAGGGCTAGTGTTAGTGTTCAGCTTAGGCCTAGCGATAGGGATAGGGTTAGGTTTATGTTTAGGATAAAGAGTGGTGTTATAGCTAGGTTTAGACATATGGTGAGTGTTAGAGTTATGGTGAGGGTTAGGGTTAGGGTTATGGTTATGATTAAGGCTAGGTTTAGGGCTAGGATGAGGCTAGTGTTTGTTTTAGATTCAGGGCTAGGATTAGTGCTAGGGCTAATATCAGGTCTAGGGTTATGGTTAAAGATAGTTTTGGGGTAGGCTTATGGCTACATCTAGTGTAAGGATTAGGTTTAGGGTGAAGGTCAGGTTTAGAGCTCGGGGAATTATTGGGATTAGGATTTGGCTTAGGTAAGGATTTAGGTTTACGGCTCAAATTAGCTTTATCGTTAGGGTTAGGGTATAGTTAGGGTTTGTTTTAAAGTTCAGATTTGGTTTAAGGTAATTGACATAGTTAGCGTTAGTGATAGGGCAAGGGTTAGGCTTAGGGTTAGCATTAAGGTAAGAGTTATGGTTAGGGTAATTGATAGGGTTAGAGCTTAGGTTAGAACTGGAGTTATGGTTAGGAATATGCCTTGAGTTAGGGTTAGAGTTAGTATTAGAACTAGGGTTAGTGTTAACTTTAGGGTTATGTTTATCATAAAGGTTAGGTTTTGAGCTAGGGTTAGAGCTAGTTTTAGGGTTAGGTCTAGGGATAGAATTATGGTAGGTTTAGGGTTAGGGTTAGGGTTAGGGCTAGGGCTATCATTAATGTTAGGGTTACGGTTAAGGTAACGGATAGGGTTAGGTTAGGTTTAGATTTTGTTTTAGAGTTTGAATTAGTGATTGGGTTAGGATTAGAGCTATGGTTATGTTTAAGTTTAGGTTAGGATTATGGTTTGATCTAGAGTTGGGGCTATGCTGAGTGTTGATTTTAGGGTTATGTCTATGGTTAGTTTTCCAGTTAGGGTTAGGGTTAACATTAGGGTTTCAGCCAGGATTATCCATAAGGTTAGGTTTAGTGTTACGGTAATGGGTAGGTTTACAGCTAAGTATAGGATTAGGTTAAGTTTAGGATTTGGGCTATGGTTAGAGTGAGAGTTAGGGATAGGTCTAGGTTTATGTTTAGGGTAAGGGTTAGGCTTTGAGCTATCGTAGGACTAAGGCAAAGGCTAGGGTTAGGTATAGGGCTAGTGTTAGGGTTAGGGTTATGCTTAGGGCTAGGTTTAGGCCTAAAATTAGCTCTATGTTTAGTGTTAGGTTTACGCCTAGGTTTAGGGCTATGGGTAATGTAAGATTTAGGGTTATGATTAAGGCTAGTTTTAGGGTTAGGGTTATGGCTGGGTCTAGAATTAGGTTTAGTTTTTGGTAGTTTCAGGTTTAGAGGAAGGTTTAGTGTTAAAGGCAGGGTGAGTGTTTGGGTTAGAGTTAAATTTAGGGTTAAAGCCAGAATTAGGATTAGGTTAAGGTCTAGGGGTAGATTTAGTGTTTGGGTTATGTAAAGGTTTTTGTTAGGGCTAGGGCTAGGATTTTGTTTAGTTCTAGAGCTAGAGTTCAGGCTAGATTTAGGATTAGGTTTAAGTCTAGAGATAGTGGTAGGGTTAGGTTTTGGTATAAGGTTACAAGTAGGGCTAGTGCTAGGGTTTGGTTTAGGGTTAGGGTCAGGTTTAGACCTAGGGTTTATGTTATGGTCAGAATAAGGGTCAGGGTGAGGGTTAGGGTTTGGGATAGTGTTAGAGCTAGAATGAGATCTAGCATTAGGATTATTAATAGGGTTAGGATTTGGTTAGCCTAAGGATTAGGGATAGGTCTAGGGTTACCATTAGGGTTAAGGTTTTGCTCAGGGTAAGGCATAGAGTTAGGTCTAGGGTTAGGTTTATGGTTAGGGTTAAAGCTAGGTTTAGGGCTCAGATTATGTCTAGTTTTTTTGTGAGGTTGAAGGCTAGGGTTAGGGCAATGGCTAATATAAGAACTAGGGTTACATTTAGGGTTAGATGTAGGGGTAGGTCAAGTGTTATGGTTAGGTTTAAGATTAGGGTGATATTTATATCTAGGGTTAGTGTTAGGATATCATTCAGGTCAGGGTTAGTTTTAAGGTTATGATTAGGACTCGAATTAGGGCTAGGGTTAGATCTAGGTGTAGTGCTAGAGTTTGGTTTAAGTTAAGGTTAGTGTTAGGCCTGTTGCTCGGTTTTGTTTTAGTGCTATGGTTAGGGTTAAGGCTAGTTTTATGATTAGCTTTAGGGTTAGGGCTAGGGTTATGGTTATGTTTCAGATTAAGGCTAGATTTAAGGCTAGGATTAGGGCTAGGTTTTTTTGTTATGTTTAGGGCAAGAATTAGAGCTAAGACTAATGTCAGGTCTAGGTTTATAGTTAGTGATATTTTTAGGGTTAGGTTTATGGCTAGGTCAAATTAAAGTGTTACGTTTAGGAAAAGGGTCAGATTAAGAGCTGGGGTATTATTAGGGTCAGGGTCAGGCTTCGGGTTTGGGTTAGGTTAAGGTTTAGGGTTAAGGCTCAAATTAACATTAAGGTTAGAATTAGAGTTAGGGTAATGGATTGTGTTAGGTTTAGGGTTCAGGTTAATTTTAAGGTATTGGATGTGGTTAGGGTTTGTGATTCGTTTAGGGTTAGGCCTAGTGTTAGCATTAGGGTTATGGTTATTGTTAGGGTAATTTATAGGGTTAGACCTAGGGATAGGGCTAGGATAATGGTTAGGATTAGGGCTAGAGATAGGGTTAGGGTCAGGGTTAGGGCGAGGGTTACACTTAGGATTAGGTTTAGGGTACAGTTTAGGGTTTGAGCTAGGATTTTTGCTATGGCTCAGGTTAATTTAGGGTTTGATCTAGGGTTATGGTCATGGTTAGTGTTATGATTAGGGATAGGGTTATCATTAGTGTTAAGGTAATAGGTTTTGATGTCAGGTTAAAGATAGGTTTATGTTTAGGTTAGTGTTAGGTTTAGGTTTAGGATTAGGGTTAGGGTTTGAGCTAGCTTAGATTTAGGGTTAGGTTCACTGTTAGTTCTAGGGTTAGGTTTATGTTTAGGGTTAGGGTAGGTTTAGCTTTAGGTCTTGTTTTATCATTAGGGTTAAGTTTAGGGTTAGGGTAATGGGTAGGGTTTGAACTAGGGTTAGGGCTAGGGTTAAGGTAAGGATTAGGGCTGGGGTTAGGGTTAGGGTTAGGCCTTGGGTTAGTTTTAGGGTTACGTTAAGTTTAAGGGTTAGGTATTGAGCTAGGTTTAGGCCTAGGGTGAGGGTTAGGGTTACACACTGGGCTAGGGTAGGGTTAGGGTTAGGTTTAGGGCTAGGGTTAGCATTAGTTTTAGAGAAATAGTTAGTGTAATGGATAGAGTTAGAGATAGGGTTTGGGCTATGGTTACAGTCAGGATTAGGGATAGAATTAGGGTGAGGTTTAGAGTTTGGGCTAGGGTTATGTTTAGGGTGAGGTTTAGGGTTTGAGCTAGGGTTAGGGCTAGAACGAGCGTTAAGGTTAGGGTTAGGGCTAGGTTTAGGATTAGGGTTATGCTTAGGGTTAGTTTTAGATCTGTAATTGGGTCTAGGTTTTGTATGAGGTTTAGGACCTGTGTTAGGTATATGGGTAATGTAAGAGCTAGAGTTATGGTTATGCCTATATTTAGAGTTTGTCTAGTGTTATGGTTATTTGGGGGGTTAGGATAAGGTTTAGAGTTAGGGTTTTTGTTAGGGTAAGTGTCAGGGTTCTGGTTAGGATTAGGTTTAGAGTTAGGTCCAGAATGAGGACTAGGGTTAGGTCTAGGGGTAGAGTTAGTGTTTGTTTTAGGTTAATGATTATTTTTAGGGCTAAGGCTAGGGTTATGGCTATATTTAGGATTAGGTTTAGGTCTAGGGCTAGTGTGATTGTTAGGTTTAGGGTTAGGGTTACTGGTAGGGCTAGTGTTAGGTTTTGGATAAGGGTTAGGGTCAGGTTTAAACCTAGGTTTAGTGTGAGAGTCAGAACAAGTGTCAGCATTAGGTTTAGGGTTTGGGTTAAGTTTAGAGCTAGAATGAGGGCTAGGTTTAGGATTAGTAATAGTGTTAGGGTTTGGGGTAGGCATGGAATTGGGGTTAGGACAAGGGTAGCATTAGGGTGAGGGCCTGACTAAGTGTAAGAAATAGGGTTAGAGCTAGAATTAGGACTAGGGATAGGGTTAAGGTTAGGGCCAGGGTTAGGGTTAGGGTTAAAGCTAGGGTTGGGCCTTGGATTAGGGCTAGGTTTTGTATTAGGTTTAGGGCTATGGCTAATTTAAGAAGTGGGATTATGATTAGGGCTAGTTTTAGGGTTAGGTTGAGGTTGAGGACTAGTGTTAGGATTAGGTTTAGGGATAGGGTGATGTGTAGAGCTAGGGTTAGTGTTAAGGTCAGAGTCAGGGTTAGTATTAGTTCTAGGGTTAGAGTTACGACTCGAATTAGGGCTAGGGTTAGAGCTAGGTGGAGGGTTAGGGTTTGGTTTAGGTTAAGATTTAGGGTAACTGCTATGGCTCGGTTTTGCTTGAGGGCTAGAGCTAGGGTTAGGGCTAGTTTTCAAATTAGCATTAGGGTTAGAGCTAGTGTTAGGGTGTGGTTTAGGTTTAGGTTTAGGGTTAGATTTAGAGTTAGGGTTACATCTAGCTTTAGGGCTACAGCGAAGGTTAGGGATAGGGTTAGGGCTAGGGTTAAAGTTATCATAAGGGATAGGGTTAGAACTAAGGATAGGGCTAGGGCAAGAGTTAGAGTTAGTCTTAGTGTTAGGGTTAGATTTAGGGTTAGAACCAGATCTTAATTAGGGCTAGGATTAGAGCTAGTGTTAGTATTAAGCCTGAGCCTAGGTTTATGGCTAGGGCTATGGTTATGGTAATGGTTATGTATGATGTTATAGCTAGCTTTAGAACTAGGGTCAGGATTAAAATTAGGGTTAGGTCTATGGTTAGGGTTAGGTTTAGGATTAAGGCTAAGATTAGGGCTAGAATTAGTGCTAGAGTTTGTTTTCGGGTTAGGGATTCATTAGGGCTACGGCTAATGTCAGGTATAGGGTTATGGTCAGAGATAGTTTTAGGGTTAAGATTATTAGGGTTAGGATTAGGTTTATGGATATGGTTAGGTTTAGGTTTCAGGTTAGGTTCAGTGTAATGTATAGGTTTAGGGTTAGGAATAGGTTTAGGGTTTTCCTAGGGTTAGCATCAGGGTTAGAATTAGGATTAGAGTAATGGATAGGGTTACAGCTGGGGTTAGGGCTAGGTTTATGGTTAGGATTAAAGCTAGTGTTAGGGTTGGTTTTTGGGTTATGTCAAGGGTTAGGTTTAGGGTTAGGTTTAGGGTAAGGGTTAAGGCTAGAATTAGGGTTCTGGTTAGGGTTAAAGGTAGTGTTAGGGCTCCGATTAGGGATAGGTTTTGGGTTAGGTAAGGGCTAGGTTTAGGGCTACAGCCCATGTAAGAACTAGGGTTATGATCAGAACTAGTTTTAGGATTAGGTTTAGAGCTAGATCTAGGGTTAGGTTTAGGTTTAGGTTTTGAGTGATGTTTAGAGCTAGGGTAAGTGTTAGGGTCAGAGTCAGGGTCAGGGTTTGTTTAATGGGTAGGGATAGGACTCAAATTAGAGCTAGGTTTAGGGCTAGGTGTAGGCTTAGGGTTTGGTTTATGTTAAAGGGTAGAGTTAGGGCTATGGCTCGGTTGTTTTGTAGGGCTAGGGCTAGGGTAGGGCTAGTTTTAGGATTAGCATTAGTGTTACGGCTTGTGTTAGTGAGAGGTTTAGCTTAGGGTTAGGGTTAGATTTAGAGTTAGGGTTAGATATAGGATTAGGGCTAGAGCTAGGATTAGGGCTAATCTAAAGGCAAGTGATAGGATTATGGTAAGGGATATGGGTAGAACTAGAAATAGGACTAAAGCGAGAGTTAGAGTTAGTCTTAGGGCTAGGGTTAGGTTAAGTTTAGGTCTAAATTAGGACTAGGATTAGGTCTAGTGTTTGTATTAGAGTTAGGCCTAGTTTTAGGCTTAGGTTTAGGTTTAGGGATAGAGTTAGGTTTAGGGGAAGGGATGGGGTTAGAGCTAGTTTTAGGGCTAGATCAAAGGTTAGAATTCAGTTAGGGTTAGAGTTATGGTTTGGTTTAGTAATAAGGCTAGGTTTAGGGCTAGGATGAGGGCTAGTGTTTGTTTTAGGGTTATGGCAAGAATTAGGGCTAGGGCTAGTGTCAGGTCTAGGCTTACGTTAGGGATATTGAGGGTTAAATTTAAGGCTAGGTCTAGTGTAAGGGTTCAGTTTTAGGTAAGGGTCAGGTTTACAGCAGGGGTATTATTAGGGTTAGAATTAGCATTAGGGTTTTGTTAGGGTAATGATAGATTTAGGTTTAGGGTTCATGTTAGGTGTAGGGTAATTGATAGGGTTAGAGTTAGCAAAAGGGTTAAGGTAAGGCCTAGGGTTAGCCTTAGGGTTATAGTTGTGCTTAGGATAATGGATAGGATTAGGGCTGGGTTATGGTTTGTATTAGGCTAGAGTTATTTTCAGGCCTAGGGTTAGGGTTAGGTTTAGGTTTAGGATATGGTTTAGAGATTGAGCTAGGGTTACTGCTAGGGCAAGGGTTAGGTTTAGGGTTAGGTCTAGGTTATAGTTACACTTAGGGTCAAGGTTAGTGTTAAGGTTAGGGATAGGGTTATCATTAGGTTTAGGGTATTGGATAGGGTTTGATGTCGTGTTAGGGTTGGGGTTAGGTTTAAGATTTGGCTTAAGATTAGGATTAGGGTAGGCTTAAGGTTAGGTTTAGGGTAATGGTTAGGGTTTGAGCAAGGGTTAGCTCTATGGCAAGGGTTAGGTTTATGGTTATGTCTAGAGTTAGGGTTAGGTAAATTTAGGGTAAGTGCTAGGGTTATCATCAGGGTTACAGTTAGGGTTAGGGTAATGGGTAGGGTTATAACTAGGGTTAGGGCTAGAGTTATAATTAAGGTTAGGGTTAGAGTTAGGGTAATATGTAGGCTTAGAGCTAGGGTTAGGGATAGGGTTAAGGTTAGGATTAGGGCTAGGGTTAAGGTTAGATTTAGGTTTAGGCCATGAGTTAGTGTTAGGGTTAGGTAAGTTTAAGGGTTAGGGATTGAGCTAGTGTTTGGAATAGCCAAGGACCTAGGGTTAGAGTCAGTGTGAGGGTTAGGGCTAGGGTTAGCTTTAGGGTTAGAGTTAGGGTTAGGGTAATGGATCGAGTTAGAGGTAGGGTTTGGCCTATGATGATGGCTAGTTTCAGGGTTAGTGATATGGCTAGGTCTAGTGTTAGGGTTATGTTATTGCTAGGATAAGGTTTAGAGCTAGTGTTTGGGTTAGGGTAAGGGTCAGTGTTTGGTTTAGGGTTAGGTTTATTGTTAGGGCCAGCATTAGCACCAGGGTTTGGTCTAGGAGTAAGGTTAATGTTTCGGTTAAGTTAAGGATTATTATTAGGGCTAGGACTTGTTGAGAGCCACAGCAGAAGGGGCCCCAGCAAACTTCCAGCTGCCGGCTGATGATTGGCTCACAGCGGCCCCAGCAACATCTAGCTGATTGGCTCCTCTGCAGTGATGCTCATTGGGCTGTTTCCCTGCCCTTTCAGACCACGGAGCTGCTCATTGGGGGATTTTTTTGGCTCCGCCCACGTGACCCAGCCAATCGGCCTCAAGAGCAGGAGGATTGAGGGAGGTGGAGAGAAGCTGGTGTGGGAGAGAGAGGCTTGTGGAAAGCCGGTGGTGGCAGTTGAGGCTCTGAGGGTTTTTCCTGAGAGGCTGTTTTGTTTGGCGTGTGTGGTTCTAAAAATAAAGTTAGTTTCTTTTGACAAGTGGCTCCTGATTGTGCCCAGCCAGACTGCGGCATTTGGTGGCTCACACGGGGAGCGACTGAGGGTAAGTGAACTGCTCGCCCCTGAGGGCAGGGCGAGAGGATGGGTAGCCATTTTAAGATTCTTCTTTTGTTATTTTGTTTCACTTTTGTTTTAAGTTGCCTGTCCCTGGAGATGTGTAAGATGGAAGAAAAACCGCTCACATCTGAGGAACAGATAGGGAGAAAGGACGGATGGACATTTCAGGAGGCTATTATAATGATTTTGTGTTGTTCCAAATTTGTTTCACTCTGTTTCAGTTTTGTTAGGCGTTATCTTGTTGGGTTGTATTATAGTACAAATACGGGATCAGAGATTAGTAAAAAACAAACTGAAAGAGTGTTAAGTAAATTGTTAGAGGAAGGAGGCATCTCAGTAAAATCAAGAACAATCAGGGCATACGTTGATACAATACAAAAATGTAGCCCATGGCTTTTTAAGGAGGAGTTGTTAAATATATCACAATGGAACCATCATGGTGAAGATTTAAAAAGAATAGAAAAGAAAAGCCCAGGGACTCTGCCAGTTGGCACATTGCCATTGGGGACGTTCATATCTTGTTTGCTTCGTCCAAAGCCTTCAGTTCAGACAATGGTAGAGGAAGGAGAAGACATAATGATTCAAGTAAAAGAGAAGGCCTCTCAAGCTACTTAGACAGAGGAAAAGATTCAAGTAAAAGAGAAGGCCTCTCAAGCTAGTCAGACAGAGGAAAAGATTCAAGTAAAAGAGAAGGCCTCCCAAGTTAGTCAGACAGAGAAAGAAAGTGTAAAACAGAAAAAGCCATCAGGGGGAAAGTTACAACAGGAGACTGCTACTAACACCTTTCTATCACCAGAGGGTGTAAGTGTCCAACCAACAGCACCACCTCTACAGGAGACTGCTACTAACACCTTTCTATCACCAGAGGATGTAAGTGTCCAACTAACAAGGCCACCTCCATATGCTGGGAGGTCCCCAACCCCCGCAGTTGATAGTTGGGATCCTGAGACAAGATCTCAAATATTAACATGCCCTGTATTTGAGGCAGGAGGGCAGCGATTTTACCAAGTTTTAAATTTCAAAACAGTGAAGCAGCTAAAAGAGGCTGTAACAACCTATGGTCCTCAAGCACCCTTCACTGTAAGCATGGTCGAATCCAATAACAACTTGAACATGACGCCAGCAGATTGGGCTAATATGTGTAAAGCTGTGCTAAATGGAGGACAATACCTGTTATGGAAGGTTGCCAATGAGGAATTTTGCAAGGAGACGGCTGGGCGAAATGCAGCAGCTGGTTATCCTCAGAGAAATCTAGATATGTTGTTAGGAAAGGGACCTTATGAGGATCAGCAGCAACAAATTGCATATGATCCTGGCGTATACGCACAAATTGCTGCAGATGCAATTAAGGCATGGAAGACTTTACAAGGACATGGAGGTTTACAAGGTCAATTATCTAAGGTAATACAAGGAGCTAATGAACCTTATGCTGAATTTGTAGATAGGCTTATTCAAACAGCTACCAGAGTTTTTGGGAATACAGAACAAGCAATGCCATTACTAAAACACCTGGCTTATGAGCAAGCGAATCGTTGGTGCAGAGATATCATTAGACCATGGAAACATGAAGATATAAACACATATATTAAATTATGTAGAGACATTAATGAACAAGAGCAAGTCGTGGCAGCTGCAGTAAAACAGGCTTTAGATGCCAGGCCAAGAACATGCTACAATTGTGAACAAACAGGACATTTTAAAAGGAATTGCCCCATTGGAGGAGGGTTTAACAAAACTAGGTATCAAAGGAGTAGAATACCAGGTATTTGCCCACGATGCCGTAGAGGGAGACATTGGGCTAATGAATGCCGTTCTCAAACCACCATAGAGGGTACTCCATTATCAAAAAACGAACAAGGACCAGGTGTTTATCCACGATATCATGCAGAAAGGCATCGGGCTCCATTGCCAAAAAATGGACAGGGGGGCCCAATGCTCCGGGGCCCAAAACCACAAATATACGGAGCACTGGAGGAACCCAGCAACCCCATCAGGGTAGTGCCCAGGACACATTGTCCATCAGATCCCTCATCAGACAAACCAGAGGGAGCACAGGGTTGGACATCTGTGCCTCCGCCAGAGCAGTACTAACTCCAGAGATGGGAGTTCAAATCATTCGCACAGGGGTGAAAGGACCTCTTCCCAAAGGAACAGTAGGCTGGTATTATTAGGTAACTGTGCTCTTCTACTACTAAAAGGACTGGTGAAATTACTGATATACCCGTTTGGAGAACTGGCTATAATTTTT